>NC_057713.1:27537506-27545115 GCF_004010195.1 Chiloscyllium plagiosum
TGCCAAATTGGACAGACTTCCAACCGATCTAGCAACTCCAGACTGGGCGATCAATGAGGCACTCTGTGGCCACCAACAGCAGAACCGTACTCCAGCACAATCTGTAACCTCATGGGCCGGCATATCCCCCACTCAACCATTACCATCAAGTCAGGGGATCAACCCTGGGTCAATGGAGGGGGCAGGAGGACATGCCAGCAGCAGCACCAGGCATACCTGAAGATGAGGTGTCCACCTGGTGAAGCCACTAAACAGGACTATGTGTGTGCCAAATGGCATAAACAGCAAGTGACAGACAGAGCTAAGCGATCCCATAACCAACGGTTCACATCTGAGCTCTGCAGTCCTGCCACATCCAGTTGTGAATGATGGTGGACAATTAAACTACTCACTGGAGGGGGAGGCTCCACAAATATCCCCCTTCCCATTGATGGAGGAGCCCAGCACATCAGGGCAAAAGATAAGGCTGAAGCTTTCACAGCAATCTTCAGCCTGAAGTGCCGAGTGGGTGATCCACCTCCGTCTCCCCCAGTGGTCCCCAGCATCACAGATACCAGGCTCCAGCCAATTTGATTCACTTTATATGATATCAAGAAACAGTTGGAGACACTGGATACTGCAAAGGCTATGGGCCCTGACAATGTTCCAGCAATGGTACTGAAGACTTGTGCTCCAGAACTTGCCACTCCCCGAGCCACGCTGTTCCAGTATAGCTACCACACTGGCATCTACTCGACAATGTGGGAAATTGCCCAGGTATGTCCTGTACATAAAAAGCAGGACAGATCCAATTACCGCCCCATCAGTCTGCTCTCCATCATTAATAAAGTGATGAAAGTGTCATTAAGCAGCACCTGCTCAGTGATGCCCAGTTTGGGTTCCCCTAGGACCACTCAGCTCCTGACCTCATTACAGCCTTGGTTCAAACATGGACAACAGAGCTGAATTCAAGAGGGAGAGTGACATCGAGACCATATTCAACCAAGTGAAAAGGAAACTTAGCAAAATTGGAATCAATAGGTATCAGGGGGTAAACTCTCTGCTGGGTGCAGTCACACCTGACACACAGGAAGACGGTTGAACAGAAGCTCAGCTGGACTCACCATATAAACAAACCTGAAAGGGTTCAGAAAAGATTTACAAGGATGTTGCCAGGGTTGGAGGGTTTGAACTACAGGGAGAGGCTGAACAGGCTGGGGCTGTTTTCCCTGGAGCGTCGGAGGCTGAGGGGTGACCTTATAGAGGTTTATAAAATCATGAGGGGCATGAATAGGGTGAGTAGACAAGGTATTTTCCCTAGGGTGGGGTAGTCCAAAACTAGAGTGCATAGGTTTAGGGTGAGAGGGGAAAGATATAAAAGAGACCTAAGGGTCAACCTTTTCACACAGAGGGTGGTGTGTGTATGGAATGATCTGCCAGAGGAAGTGGTGGAGGCTGGTACAATTACAACATGTGAAAGGCATCTGGATGGGTATATGAACAGGAAGGGTTTAGAGGGAGATGTGCCAAATACTGGCAAATGGGACTAGATTGGGTTGGGATATCTGGTTGGCATGGACGAGTTGGACTGAAGGGTCTGTTTCTGTGCTGTATATCTCTATAACTCTGTGACTACAAAAGCAAGCCAGAGGCTAGGAATCCTGCAGAAAGTAAGTCATCTCCTGATCACTGCACCCCCCCACTCTCCAAAACCTGCCCACAAAGCACAAGTCAGGAGTGTGATGGAATACTCCCCACTTGCCTGGATGGGGGCAGCTCAAGAATCTCGACACCATCCAGGACAAAGCAGCTGCTTGACTGGCTCCACATCCAGAATCATCCACTCCCTCCACCATCGATGCTCAGTAGCAGCAGTGTGTACTATCTACAAGATGCACTGCAGAGATTCATCATAGATCCTCAGGCAGCACCTTCCAAACCCATGACCACTTCCATTTAGAAGGACAAGGGCCGCAGATACATGGGAACACCACCCTCTGCAAATTCCCCTCCGAGCCCGACTTGGAAATATTATCGTCGTTCCCTCAGTGTGGCTGGGTCAAAATCCTGGAATTCCCTCTCTAAGGGCATTGTGGGTCTGCCAACAGCACATGGACTGCAGTGGTTCAAGAAGGCAGCTCACCCCCACCTTCTCAAGGGACAACTAGGGATGGGTAATAAATGCTGACCCAGCCAGCCATGTCCACATCCCACAAATGACTTTTTAAAAAAATTGCTACTTCAAAAGTTCCCTCAACATTCCCTTTCAAAAAAAATCTAGCCCCTTAAAATTCTAACCCCTTTCCAAGCCCTCACACATGGGACCAGACAAAAGAAACATTGGTGTTATGGATGGGTGGGAAATTCTGGTGAAACATCTCAATGCCTCTCCGGTTATTTTGTTTGTTCAGGGTTTTGTTTCTCAGTCTTTCTCCTCCAGGATCTTTTCACTTCTTTACAGAAGACTCAGGCAATTATTTGTACATTAACTGCAAAGTCTCTTAGTTACTGGTTAAAGGCCACTGCTTACAGAAAACCATTGAGGGAAAATAAAGGGGCTATCTTCAGGCTGTGAGAAAATGAGCACTGCAGATGTTGGAGACCAGAGTTGAAAAATGTGGTGCTGGAAAAGCACAGCAGGCCAGACAGCATTCTGAAGAAGGGCTTATGCCTGAAGCGCCGATTCTCCTGCTCCTCGGATGCTGCCTGGCCTATTATCTTCAGGCTGTCAATATTTTACTGAAGGGCAAGATATAATTTGGTCTTGCTGCAGGAAATCCATAAAGTAGAAATTATTGAAGATCAAAGTGCAGTAAGGTTCATCCTTTTCTATCACATTCTGTGTGATTTGAAATCATTATAAAGACTGTGAATAATTGCAATCCTCTGCTGAAATCTTTTGCCAGTATTGTTTACACCCACATACTGTTCAGTTTCCCAGGAGCCAATCAGATAGCTTTTGGCCTAAATCATCCAGCCCTACAACAACCCAGTCCCACTTTGTACAGAGGCCTGCTGTGGGCCTACTTCTATATGGCCAGCCTCTCCCACCACTAGGACAAAGCAGCTGTGTAAACATAACTGACAATGAGCTTGTTGAGAGTGCAGCAATTCCGTCCACAGTCCTTGGTTTCAAAGGAGTTCTTTCCAATTTCAGTTCACCATCAAACATATCAAAAAGTAAAATAGACACAGCCTTTCTGATCAGAATTGGATGGCGCTGCACAAAGGCTGCAAGATTTTATACTCTGTTAAATGCTTCCTTTGTGTTGTTGTGTCATACTTAAAGAAATGTTTGTAGCTTTCCCCTTAAGTTGATCTGATGACACAGATCATTTGAAGCATCACTTGAAAATGCGTCAAATTACCTGGATGTGGAGGACCAATTTACAAATGCATTCTGTGGCCCAGAGCAGTTCCTAAACTGGAGATAGGGGGCGCTAGCCCAAACAGTTCATCAAACATGGAGGAACTGAAATATTGTACTGTTTCTGTGCTCTCCATGAGATAGCATCATGAGAGGATGTCACTTGTTCACAGTCTTTGTTATGATTTTGAATGACACACAATATTCCAGAAAAGGATGAACCTCACTGTAGTTTGGAGCAAGTATCATCTTCAATATCCTCTGCTTTACTCATTTCCTATTCAGGACACACTCCCTGCTCTTACACACAAGGTTACTTTGCCTTTCTGCAGCCAAACGATTGGTCACTATCAGTTACAAAGATACAGTCTGTCATTAAATTTAATTCATTGTGTGTTTTTTGTGTTGCTGTATCACACTGTTGTAGACAGGTCATTTACCAGCAGCTACCTATTCAGTTCCTCTGCCATTTCTTTGCTCCTTGTTAGTAATCCAACCACATTTTCCAGAGGCCTCTCTCTTACCTTTTAAATATCGAAAAAAACTCTGGTAATCTTCTTTAATATTACTAGCTGGCTTCCCCTCATGGTTTACCTTCTCCCCCTTGTTGCTTTTTTCAGTTATCCTCTACTGGTTTTTAACGTCCTCCCAATCCTCTGGCTTCCCACTAATCTTTTCCATCTTGTGCCATTTATCACATGCTCTAAAAGGTATGCAGTTGATAGCACCCTGTCCCTGAGGAGAGCTGGTGAAGCTGGTGAAACTCACTGCCCGAGCCTCCTGGGTTTACTCACCATCAGGGGGTAATCTGGGGAAAACAGCATCGATGACATCCCCAGCTCATTCATGGGCCAAGATAAGGAGATCCCCAACATGGCCCCACACCTGGGAATGAGCAGTGGTATCCATGAAGATTACAGTCCTCCTGAGTACAAGAGGAAGATTAGCAGGTAACCCCAAGGAGTATTGGGGTGCAAGACCACAGCTCCCCCGAAAGTGGATAAGGTGGGAAAGTAGGCATATGGTGTGCTTGCTTTCATTGATCAGAGCATTAAGTATAAACGTTGGCAAGTCATGATGCAGCTTTATATAGAACTTTACTTTGGCCACATGTGGAACATTGTGTGCAGCTTTGGTTCTCAGCGTATAGAAGGATGTGGAGGCATTGGAAAGGGTGAAGCAGAGGTTTACCAGCATGCTGCCTTGATTGGAGTATATTAGCAATGAGGAGATGTTGGACAAACTTGGATTGTTTTCACTCGAGAATCAGAGGCTGAGGGGCAACCTGATAGAAGAATATAAAATTGTGGGAGGCGTGGATAGGGTGGATAGTCAGAGTCTTGTTTCCAGGGTGGGAGCTTCCTAGTATTTGAGAGGAAGCAGAGGTTTAAGGAGAAAGAGGGAATGGTTAAAGGAGATGTGCGTGGCAAGATCTTTATAGAGGGTGGTCGGTGCCCGCAATGTGGTGCCAGGGGACATAGTAGAACTAGATGCAATAACAACATTTAACAACCATTTGGACAGACACATGAACAGGCAGGGACTAGAAGGATACACACCATGTGCTGGCAGGTGGGATTTGTTTAGAATGGCATTAGACATAGTGGGCTGAAGGGTCTGTTCCTGTGCTGTAAAGTTCATTCTTCGATAATGAGCATTCTGCTGATGAAGTGCAATTTGATGCTCATCAGGTGGCATTGCTGAATGAATAAAAGCATATTCGATGCAAGTGGCCTCAGATCCAGACAATATTGTTTCTACCCTGAAGAGACTGTGAGTGACTCCGAGGTTCACCTTCAACACAGGATTTAACCCAGCTCCCTCACACCTCCCCCCGCTCCATGCACCTTTCTGTGTTGCTGTGCCCCCACCCCCCCATGATCCTCCCTCGCCATTTCCATGAATGTCTCTGATTTACCCCCATGGTCAATGCCTTTGTCGGTTGTATAGTCTCCCCAGGTAGAGGTGAGTATGATGGTGACCCGTGAAAATCCTGTTCCTGGAGCACTTCCCTACGCCCTCCCTCCCCGCACCATGTCCCATGAGATCCCAGCTTCCTGTCTCAAATGCACCCTTTTTCTCTGTAAACATTCTCTCTCTTTGACCCAATCCAACGAAGCTCATCCCCATACTTAAATGTCCCACTTTCCCCAGGACTCCACAGCCTGGCCCATGAGAAATGCCCAGACCTGGCTGACCATGACCCACCCTCTGGACTGATGTGAGGGGAACATAACAACATAATTGGAGCTTTTTCCCCCATTCAATAAGATCATAGCTGATCTTTTCATGGACTCAGCTCCACTTACCCGCGTTTTCACCAGGTCCCTTAATGCCTTTACTTTTCAAAAATGTATCTACCTTAGCTTTAAAAGCGATTACTGAAGCAGCGTCAACTACTTTTCCATAGATTAACAACTCTCTGGGTGAAGAAGTTCCTTTTCGGTTCAGTTCTATACCTGCTCCCTCTAATCTTGAGGCTGTTCCCTCTTGTCCTCGTCTCACCCACCAGTGGAAACATCCTCTCAATTTCTATTTTATTGATTCCCTTCATAATTTTATATATTTCTAAAAGATCCCCCTCATTCTTCTAAATCCCAATGAATATAATCCCAATTTACTCAGCCTCTCCTCCTACTCCAACCCCCTCAACTCTGGAATCAACTTCGTGAACCTCCTCTGCCCCCCCCCCCTCCAGTGCCAGTCCATCCTTTCTCAAGTAAGGAGACCAAAACTGCACACAGTACTCCAGGTGTGGCCTCACCAGCACCTTGTACAGCTGTAACATAACCTCCCTGCTTTTAAACTCTATCCCTTTAGCAATGAAGGATAAAATTCCATTTGCCTTATTAATAACCTGTTCCACCTGCAGACCAATCTTTTGTGATTCACACACAGGGACACCCAGGTCCCTCTGCACAGCAGCGTGCTGTAACTTTTTACCATTCAAGTAATAATCCTTTTCACTGTTACTCTTAACAAAATGTATGACTTCTGATTTACTAACATTGTATTCCATCAGGGAACCCTGACTGAGAACGGCCAACCTCCCAGATTGATCTCTCTCCAGCTCCCGGCTGACTTGCCCATATCTGACTGTGACCCAGTCCTGGGAATGTGAGGGCACAGACCCTTGGATTCCAGCTGGATCAAGGTTCTGACTGCTGTAACCAAGCCCCTGGACTGAGATTGGACCAATCCTTGGACTGACTGAAGGGGTATCGCTGACTGATTGTGTTCCCCTTTGACCCACAGGAAGGCCGGCTGCTGTTTGACCTCTGGAAATACAATGGCTGTTTACATGATGCGGGTGTAGGGTGGTTACTGCACAGCCTTTCGTATAGCTGTAGGTGTGACCCTGATGAAACAGTGACCTGTCCACCCCCCCTCCACTGTTTAATTCTCTGAACCACACCCAGCTGCCCACCTCCCACTGTGCAGTAAACAACAATCCAGGGTCTGGCCATGTCAGAACGGGGTGAGTGAGTGAGTGAGTGCTGGAAAATGAAGCTCAGGGCCAAACGATGCAGTCTGTGCAGGTGGGTGGAGTCCCTGAACTCCAACATCAGTTGCTGAAGAACTGAAGGAATGTGTGGGTCAGCCTGAGAGCAGGGTGTATGATGGGGAGACATTGGTGGTTCACCAATGGACAAAGGACAGAAGAGGAGACTGTCAATGGAGCTAGCAGGGCCATGGCAATGAAGACAGAGTCAGGTGATTGGCCAGGCAGTTATTGGGAACTGGCACTGTCTCATGTCTCTGGGAAGGAGGGGAGTGGTGCAGAATGAGGTGCACCACTCCCCTCATACAGATGCTTAGGAATTGGGCGATAACTTTAGACAGTGACTATGGATCGGCTCAGGCTTGGAGGGCCGAAGGGCCTGTTCCTGGGCTGTAAATTTTCCTTGTTTCTTTGAAGTTACATTACAGTCAGTTCAGCAGTGGGCTGTGTGGAAACAGGCTGCTAGACTCTCTCTCCTTCTGCCCTTCCACCTTGGACTTATAAGCCTCTGTTTCATTTTTGCTCTGCATTTGAGGGGTTTGCTTATTGAGACGGTTTTTATTCGGAACAGCATAATTAAGTCTAGTTTAGGATAGGATCAGTGGTGCTGGAAGAGCACAGCAATTCAGACAGCATCCGAGGACAGGCAAAATGGACGTTTCGGGCAAAAGCCCTTCATCAGGAATAAAGGCAGAGAGCCTGAAGCGTGGAGAGATAAGCTAGAGGAGGGTGGGGGTGGGGAGAGAGTGGCATAGAGTACA
>NC_057713.1:27547872-27550056 GCF_004010195.1 Chiloscyllium plagiosum
GTGGGGTCGGAGCCAGTACCTGGAGTGGGTGTGATGGTGGGGGGAATGGGGGTAGAGTCATGAGCAGGGGTAGTGTTCCCCTCGGGGTTCTGGGGGGTGGGGATAGTGACAGTGGGGTCTGTGGGGGGCGTGTCAGCAGAATGCAGGTGAGTGGCGCTGGTGGGGGCGGACGTGGTGGCAGACACGGCAGTAGGGGTGGCGGAAGTCACTGAGCGTGTGGCATCGGCGATGATGTGAGGGCCGGAAGTGGCTGTGGGAGTGGCCATCATGGATAGTCTGAGTTCTGTGGGTATTCTATGTTCTGTTCTTTGTGTTTCATTCCATAATTTTGTGAGTAAATTATTGTCTGTTTTAAAACCTGGTAGTCAACCTAGCTAACTTACTCTGGGGTAATTTTCACTGTACACTTACTGAAAAAAATTGCAAAGTTACAGTCTGGGCTGCCTGCTTAGGAATGTTTTGAGTGGTCTGGCCTAGTCCATAACAATGCTTTCTTTCTTCCTCTTACCTTCTGTTCTTTTCATTTCTTTTTTTTCTATTGTTTTTCTTTCTTTTGGAGCCTTTTGGGATGGGTCAGTTGGCTAAGTTGGTGTGGCAGCTTGAGTGTGGAATGGCAGCTCCTCCTGGTGTTCATGGCTGGTGGTGACAGCCAACTTTCAAGATGGCAGCAGCAGCAAGACAACATCTTGGAGGAGAGCAGCTGGAGTAGGACTCTGGAGGGTGGCTGGAGGAGAACTATGGAGGGTGGCTGGAGGAGAACTATGGAGGGTGGCTGGAGGAGAATTATGGAGGGTGGTTGGAGGAAGACTATGGAGGGTATTTGGAGGAGGATTCCTGGGGCAGCAGTGGCCTGGTCTGGCAGTGGAGTCGGGGATTCCTGGTTGCTGTAGGCTTCAAGTGGGAGCCCATGGTATTGGCAAGCCACTGGGGCTGTAGTAAGGGCAGCTTGGTGTGCCAGGAACTGGGAGTCCTGGCTCCAGTGGGGGGGAGGTTTCAGCATGGGACCGACATTGGGATTGCATTGGTGATGTGGTGCCAGCGGGGAAGGGATTGCACCTAAAGAGAGGTGACTCCTACATTGATGTATCCAGTGCAGGCAGTGATGAGGCAGGGGAGGAGGGGCAGCACTGCAGGTATCGCTGGTCAGTACAAACCACATAAATCCCCTCCTCCACCCTACCCCATCCCAGCCCCCAACCACCTACTTCAACATGAGGTTCACTGGTTAAGGTGTGAGAGTTTTGTGTTTGGTATATTGTTTAACGACTGTATTAATGTGAGCCAGGGTAATATCAGATGAAGAATTAAACTTTTGAGTTTGTTAAGCTGTAGATTTTTTGAACAACCGTGGGGACAGGATGTGTTGAAATGGTCATTATTTGTCAAGCTTCCTCAGAATTTTCCAATGTTCTTTTTAAGAACATTGGTATTTGTAAACTATCTTGTTGTACAGTCTGTTTTGCACAATGCCCAATGGGGAACCCAAGGCAGCAATCCTTATTTTGATATTCCTCTGTTCGTTGTTGGGAAATGTCAGTTTGACTCAGCACCGTTTACTGAACCTGTGCAAACAGGGCGAGTTATTCTTGTCCAAACCTTGTTCCTGTTCCTACTCCAGATGGGGCAGCACATCTTGTCCAGTGTGACTGACAAGAAACCCAAAAAAATGCCCAAGAATGTAACAAAGCACTCCTCCTTCCAGCCAAATGGGAGTGATACGGGAGAGGGGCAGGAAGCCTAGGGTCAATGGATGACTCAGTCTGTAAGACCATAAGGCCATTCAGCCCCTCAAACCTGCTCCACCATTCTGTAGGATCGTGGCTGATCCGACATTCTTCCTGCCCTTTCCCTGTAACCCTGGATTCTCCAACTGATTCAAGAATCTGTCTCAGTCTTAAATATACACACAAACTCTGCCCCTACAGCTCTCTGTGGCAAGGAGTTCCGAAGACTCACAACCCTCTGAGGGGAGGAATTCCTCCACATCCCAGTCTGTAATTGGTGCTTCTTTATTGTGAGACTATGCCCTCCAGTCCTAGAGGGTACACTCCAGCAGGACTTACCACCCACTGCCATCCTCAGCGTCACTTTGCCTGCCAATCACAGACTGGTGCCTTCCGACATCAGCACACGGACTGTGTGATCCTCCAGCCATTCACCCCACCCCACCCCACCTCACCCCAC
>NC_057713.1:27551055-27558506 GCF_004010195.1 Chiloscyllium plagiosum
CCTCTCCCGCCATGAGCTGGTGGAAAGATGCAGTAACAAAGTGAACTTTGTCATCTGACATTTAAACAGCGGAATCCAGTGAACTAATGAGATTCACTGAGGGACTTCTACTGAAGTTGTTTTGATGAAAGCCGTGTTTACCTGAAAAATAATTACGGCAATAAAACCCTGAGGGGTCCCTTGGGACACCAAAGAGAAATAAACGTTATAATGTTTGATCAAAGGGAGCTGCATCTGCAGTTTTTGCTCACATAGTTAGACTGAGGACTGAGGTCGAGAGTCACAGAATCAGACTGGACAGAAGAGGCTCTTTGGCCCATCGAGTTTGTACTCCCCATTAGACACTATTCCCTATGCTGGCTCCACTTTCCCACAATAAGCTTGTAGCTTTGAAAGCTATGACATTCCCTTCCTTACCTGTATGTGTGGAAACTAGTGAGAGAGGGTCACATCTTTTTGTGGCCAGTTGGTGTTCGTGTATCCTGGTGGCTAGTCTCCTGCTGGTTTGTCCGATGTTCGTTAGTTTTGCTGGTGGTACCTAATGGATCCTTTAGGTTCATTAGTTGCTGTTTAAGTGTGTTGGTAGGTTTGTGGGCTACCATGATGCCAAGGGGTTTGAGCAGTCTGGAAGTCATTTCTGATGTGTCTTTGATGTAACGTAATGTGGCTATAGTTTTAAGTTGCACTGTGTCTGCTATTTGGGCTTTTTTCTGAGGAAGCAGCGAACTGTGTTTATTGGGGCCTCTGCTTTTCTTGAATACATTGTATAATTTTTTTTTTCTGTGATGTAGCTCTTTGAAATAATGTCCTGATGCAGCTCCGTTTGTGGGTGTTGGGATGATTGCTTCTGAAGTTAAGTATTTGGTCTGTGTGTGTTGTTTTTCTGTAGATGCTGGTTTGAAGCTCTCCGTTAACTGTACATTCAGCTGTCGGAATGGGAGTCTGCTGTTGTTCCCTTCTTCATTTGTGAATGTTATACCTGTCAGGATATTGTTGGTGGTGTTGTATGTTGGTGGTGTTGTATGTTGGTGGTGTTGTATGTTAATGTTATACCTGTCAGGATATTGTTGGTGGTGTTGTATGTTAATGTTATACCTGTCAGGATATTGTTGGTGGTGTTGTATGTTTCCTGTAATTTGTTCCATTTTGTGATCACAAAGGTGTCATCTACATAGCGGACTACGCAGACCCCTTGGCATCATGGTAGCCCACAAACTTACCAACTCACTTAAATAGCGACTAATGAATCTAAAGGATCCATTAGATACTACCAACAAAACTAATGTCATTTACACAATACCATGCAAGAACTATACAAAAAACACTACATTGGACAAACAAGCAGAAATTTGCCACCAGGATACATGAACACCATTTGGCCACAAAAAGGCACAACCCACTGTCATTAGTTTCCACACATACAGACAAAGAAGGACACCACTTTGACTGGGACAACACACACATCCTAGGTCAGGTGAAACAAAGACACACATGAGAATTCTCAGAGGCACGGCATTCTAAGCAGAACTCCATCAATAAACACATCGATTTAGACCCTATCTCCCTTCCCTTGAAAGAAGAACTGGAAATGACATCACCCACCTTAAGAAACCCAGACCTATAGATAGAGGGAGGACATACCACCAGCACTTCACTGGAGACTCACACTGATGATGTTACGTAGTCATGGTGACGAAACAAACCTTCCAACTCAGCGAGCTAACTTACAGACTTATTACTAACATCTTATTGGGTTAAAAACCTAACAGGAGAGCCTGTGGAATTCTCTGCAGCAGAAAGTGGCTGAGGCCAAACATTGAATGTTTTCAGAAAGGAGTTAGAGATAGTTCCTCGTACTAAAGGGTTCAAAGGTCGTGGGGAGAAAGCAAGTACAAGGGACTGAGCTGGATAATCAGCCGCGATCATATTGAATGGCAGAGCAGGCTTGAAGGGCCGAATGGCGTACTCCTGCTCCGATATTCTATGTTTCTATGATAGTTTTGGTTCCTGATTCAATACAAAGATGTACGTCAGCACAACAAAGTCATGAGGTAAAATCTCCTTCAAGGGATAGTCTGTCCTGTCATTTTTCATTCATTCTGTGTGCAACGTAACTCCAGTCAATCAAAAGAAGGTCAAACAATAAAACTCTAATGACCATGCAGAGTTCTGCCATTTAAAATGTCACTCTGAACTTCAACCGTTCTGATCTGCCAATTCCTTCAGTATTTCCTTTGACAAGAGCGTGTTTAAAGTTTAATGTTCTCTGCATATTATAAACACTCAGTACCATGGAGATACCACTGCTGTTAACATTTAATGCTGGAAGTCATTAAAGTGGAGTTGGTTAATGAGCATTGTGGGAATAATTATCACATGAACTGTTTGGGTGATAATTTAGTTGATGGATCATTTGTCTGATGTAGAATTTGCCCATTTTTCAACTTGCATTGTCCCCAGAATCACAATTAATTCATAAAATTGCTTGCTTTGATTTAATATGCATTTTATTTTACATTAGTCGCTGTATTGTTACTGCAGTCCTTAAAGAAATGAGGTCATAGAGTCAGAGAGGTCTACAGCACAGAGCAAGGCCCTTCAGCCCATCAGGTTTGCACCAGTCACAAACAAGCACCTAATTATTCTCATCCGATTTCCCAACACTTGGCCCATTGCCCTGTGTGCCAGTGGAGCCAGACTCTGGAAGATAGGAAGAAACGTGGACCATTCAACCAGTTGAGCTTATCCCAGTAATAAACATGATTGAGGCTGATTGCACATCTCACTACCATTTACCTACTCCATTCCAATAGCCCTGTATACCGATGGTAACCAGAAATCTATCAATCTCTATCCAAACACTGAGCCTTCCCAGCCCTCTGTGATGGGAATTTCAACGGGTCACAATCCTCTGAGTAAAAATCATCCCAGACTTTATTTTTAAAAGATGCCACTGACTATAGCCTTTCCCAACCCAGGTATAACACCTTACCTCCATCTCCCTTTAACTATTTTCTAAGTTTCAATGAGGTCACCTCTCATTCTTCAAAACTCTCGAGAACACAGGCCCAGTTTGTTCACTCTGTCCCACTGTCCCACTGTCCCAGGAACAAGTCTGAGGAACCTTCACTGTCCTCCCTCTGCTGCAATAACATCTTTCCTGAGATAAAGTGACCAAACCTACACACAGTATTCCCACTCATTCACTTCTTCACTTATTAATTTCCTCCAACTCCTCAATTTCCGAGGACACTTGGATCCCTAGTTCTGGGAGATCTTTTTAAGTTTATAAGATTGTGAATGGCATGGATAGAGTGGAAAGTATGAGGCTTTTTCCAGGGTGGAGGGTCAATTACCAGGGGACACAGGTTCAAGGTAAGAGGGCACAAGTTTAAAAGAGATGTGCAAGGCATGTTTTTCACACAAAGGGTGGTGGGTGTGGAACACGCTGCCAGAGGGGGAGGAGGAAGCAGACACAATAGCAGCACTCAAGAAACACCTGGACAAATACAGGAATAGGAAGGGAATAGAGGGATACGGATCCTGTAAGGGAAGACAGTTTTAGTATGGAAGGGCCGAAGGGCCTGTTGCCATGCTGGACTGGTCTTTGTTCTTTATTCTTTATTTCTGGTACCTGTCTCTGAAAACAGAATCAAAATAATCACTTAGCTTCTCCGCTATTTCTCTAATGCCCCATTATAAATTCCCTGAACATTCATTGTAGCTAAATGTTACTTTTTTAGAGACCTATAAAAGCTTTACAGCCTGTTTTTATGTTTTTATTTGCTAAATTGCACTCATTTCCATTCTCCCTTTCCTTCTCAGTTCCTTGGGCCTCCTTTGTTGAATTGTACACAACCTCCCAATCCTCAGAATTACAGCTATTTCAGGAAACTTTCATCAACCTTTTCTTTTGACTTTACCTAATCCTGAGCTTCCTTTATCAGTCATGGTTGGCTGACCGTTCATTGAGTTGTTGCATCTTGAAGGAATGTAGAGTCATGTATGCCATGGACTAGTTGCCTGTGTAGAATGAATGTATTGAATGTATTTTCCCAAACCACTTCTACTAATTTGTTCCTCATGTCATCATTTTCCTTTTTCAAATTTAGCAACATTGCTTCACAGTGAACATCTCACCAACATCATGAAAAATTCGATATTATGCTCATTCATCCTGAAGGATTCTCTTACAATTTGTTCTCTCAACCTGAGCGCCTCCCTTACTGATGTTCTGGTCCCATCACTTATTATCAGGGCAATGCCACCTCCTTTTTCTTCTTCAAAAAAACCAAAGAACTGCAGATGCTGGAAATCAGAAACAAAACCAGAAACTGTTGGATAAACTCAGCAGGTCTGGCAGCATCTGTGGAGAGACAGCAGAGTTAATGTTTCAGAAGAAGGTCATTGGACCCAAAATGTTAACTCTGCTTTCTCTCCACAGATGTTGCCATTCCTGCTGAGTTTATCCAACAATTTCTGATTTTGTTCTTTTTCCTTCTTGCCTGTCTTTCCCAAAAAAATGAATATCCTTGAACATTCAGCTCCCAGTCCTGGTCACCCTGCAGCAGGTTTCTATTATGATAGATCAGACCCCTGTATCTCAAATCCTGTTTTTAGATGCCTACCTGTTGTAAATGCTGCATATATTCAGGCAGATTTCCCTCAATTTTGTTTATCCAACAATTTCTGATTTTGTTCTTTTTCCTTCTTGCCTGTCTTTCCCAAAAAAATGAATATCCTTGAACATTCAGCTCCCAGTCCTGGTCACCCTGCAGCAGATTTCTATTATGATAGATCAGACCCCTGTATCTCAAATCCTGTTTTTAGATGCCTACCTGTTGTAAATGCTGCATATATTCAGGCAGATTTCCCTCAGTTTTGTTTTGTTTTTGGGACATCATTCTGTTTTCGGACCAGACTCAATGCTTGGGTTTGTTTCTTCTGCCTCTCCCTAGCACCTTTTCAACTTCCTGTTCCTAACCTTAAATTTTTCTGATTTGGGTTACCCCTCAGATTCTCACCCCCGACAAGCCAATTTAAACCCACCCCAACAGCACTAGCAAATCTCCCCATGAGGATGTTAATCCCAGTCCCATTAAGGTGTAACCCATCAACTGGTACAGGACCCATCTGAACTGGTCCATCTGTCCCGGGCCTTCGATTGGTGATTCCTGTGTTGGTGGGAATGGTACAGGTGGTAGCGAGGTGGTGGAGGGAGCTGGCGGTGTATGTGATGTTGGTGAGCTGGCTCAGGACTCTCTTTCAGTTATATCTTTTTTCTTTTATATTGTTAAACAATTCAAAATGGCGCTGGATTGTGGCAGCAATTCAAGCTGCTCACTGTGTTATCCGTTGTATTTCACTGTAAAATGCAAGTGACAATAAATAAATAAATCATTCACCATTCATATTTCATAATTTTCATAATTTTTGCTTTTCAGTTCAATTGAATAGAAGTTGGATTTGGATCTAGCTACAAAATCACTTTATATAATCTGGTACAGTGATAAAGCCAGAAGTGCATGACTAATACTCACTACTCCCAAATGGAATAACAAGCTACTGAGTTATAAACATGTCATTGCATACACAAAACAATCTGCTGTCAATTACTGGGCACAATGGGAAGGAGGTTTTCTGAGCTGGAACATGATGGATGGGGGGAGTTAATCAGGCAGAGGGCAAAGTGTTGGAAGGATGCTGATGGTTTCTGCTTGTACAGCAGTTACACCCCATAAACAGTTACCACAGAGTGTCTCCCAGAGAATGGTGTTGTGTTAGAGAGTGACCAAGGTAGAACATTACCAGGACAACAGGAAGGAGCAAGATTCCTTCTCAGCTGAAGATGAATGGGATGCGGAAGACAATGTGAATGCTATTGGATCAGGCACCAACTACAGTCTTTGATTAGAGAATCACAAGAAAGCTCAGGATACAGAGATCTTGAAGCATCGATGTTCATCAGATGATCAGGGCACATGTTTCCTTGAATCGATTAAACATCACCAGAGACCATCAATATAAGGTGGTGACCGAGGGTGAATTCAGAATAAACGTCTTCACCCAGACAGTGATAAGAATGTGGAGCTCAATATGACAGGGAGCCGGGTTTCAGGGGAGATTGAACAGGTCAATGAGGGAGGAGGGAATGGAGGGAGGAGGAAACGGAGTGTTATGGAGATAGCTTAGATGAGGAAAGGGGGGAGGAGGCTCACATGGAGAAAAACCTCCAGCAGGATCTGGATGGGTCACAATTGTGCAAGATTGAACCTGGCTTTGTAATGGTCTGTGTTTACATTGTTAGTAATGGCCTGTGTTTACACTGTTAGTAATGACCTGAATTACACTGTTAGTAATGGCCTGTGTTTACACTGTTCGTAATGGTCTGTGTTTACACAGTTAGTAATGGTCCGTGTTTACATTGTTAGTAATGGCCTGTGTTTACACTGTTAGTAATGGTCTGTGTTTACACTATTTTAATGGCCTGTGATTACACTGTTAGTAATGGTCTGTATTTACACTTTTTGTAATGGCCTGTGTTTACACTGTTAGTAATGGTCTGTGTTTACACTGTTTTCAAAGGCCTGTGTTTACACTGTTAGTATTGGCCTGTGTTTACACTGTTAGTAATGGTCTGTGTTTACACTGTTATTAATGACCTGTGTTTACACTGTTAGTAATGGCCTGTGTTTACATTGTTAGTAATGGTCTGTGTTAACACTTTTTGTAATGACCTGTGTTAACACTGTTAGTAATGGTCTGTGTTTACATTGTTAGTAATGGTCTGTGTTTACATTGTTAGTAATTGCCTGTGTTTACACTGTTAGTATCGGTCTGTGTTTACAGTGTTAGTAATGGTCTGTGTTTACACTGTTAGTAATGACCTGTGTTTATACTGTTTGTAATGGTCTGTGTTTACACTGTTAGTAATGGTGTATGTTTACACTGTTCGTAATGGTCTGTGTTTACACTTTTTGTAATGGCCTGTATTTACACTGTTGGTAATGGCCTGTGTTTACACTGTTAAAATGGTGTGTGTTTACACTGTTTGTAATGGCCTGTGTTTACACAGTTAGTAATGGTCTGTGTTTACACTGTTTATAATGACCTGTGTTTACACTGTTAGTAATGGCCTGTGTTTACATTATTTGTAATGACCGATGTTTACACTGTTATTAACGGTCTGTGTTTACACTGTTTGTAATGGTCAGTGTTTACACTGTTTGTAATGACCTGTGTTTACACTGTTTGTAATGACCTGTGTTTACAATGTTAGTAATCACCTATGTTTACACTGTTTGTAATGGTCATTGTTTACACTGTCAGTAATGACCTGAGTTTACACTGTTAGTAATGGCCTGTGTTTACACGGTTAGTAATGACCTGTGTTTACACTGTTTGTAATGGTCAGTGTTTACACAGTTAGTAATGACCTGTGTTTACACTGT
>NC_057713.1:27559006-27569825 GCF_004010195.1 Chiloscyllium plagiosum
GTTTCTGATTTCCAGCATCTGCAGTTTTTCAGTTTTTATTACGCATATGGGATTCTTGCCTTTACTGGTTGAGACATAGAGTTTAAGAGCAGAGGCTAATGCTGGAACTGTTAAATCATTGGTTAGAACCCCGGCTAGAGTATTGTGTGCAATTTTGGAATCCATATTATAGGAGGGATGTGATTGCATTGGAGAGGATGCAGAGGAGAGTTATCAGGATGTTGCCTGGGCTGGAGAGTTCAGTGATGAAGAGAGATTGAACAGACTGGGGCTATTTTCCTTGGAGCAGAAGTGATTGAGAGGAGACATGATTGAAATATGAAAATGATGACAGGCACAGGAAGGGTAGACAAGAAGGAACTTTTCCTCTTGATGGGGGAGCAAGTGAATAGTTGCGAGGTATCGATTGAAGAGCATGAGAATGTGAGGAAAATCTATGTCACCCAGAGTGATGGGAATCTCACTGCCTGTGAGCATGGTAGAGGCAGAAATCCTTATCACTTTTAAGAAGTTCTTCGATGTACACTTGTGATGCCTAGGCTTACAATGGCGCCTGTCAAATACTGGGAAATGGAGGAAGAATAGTGAGGTGGTTATTTTTGACTAGCACAGTGTCAATGGTGCAAAGGGCCTTTTTCTGTGCTGTCGATCTGTGTGACTCTACGAGAGCTGGTGTGACAATGCAGTGTTAGGACAATGAGAGGTGAAAGGGCATTCCTTGAGGGAATAAAATTCAAACCAGTCAGCTCACTCCACATCAACTTCAATTCAACAATGGCTACATAGAGACCAAATTACACCAGAACAGGGTGGTGAGTGGACAGAGAATGTGGGGGTGGAGTAACATGTTGCTGAGAGTGGGAGGAAGTCTCACCCTCCAAGCAATCTGATTGGCCCAGATCACCAAACATCCCCCAGAGAGATTGCCAAAGCATCTCAGAAGCCAAGAGAGTCCTGGGATTTTAGGGTGGAGAGGGATTGGGCAGTATGAAGAGCTAGCGGATCTGGCTGGGGTTCCTGGGGAGGGTAATATCTTGAGGGGTATGCCCCAGTTCCTGTGCATCTCTTGTGGCCAGCTCACTCCCCAAAGCACCATTTGTGACTCCTCAAACACTGAAGCAGTCATATAAAAACTGGCCCATCAGCCCACCATGTCTATGCCAACCAACAAACACCAAACAACACTAATCTCATTTACCTGCCTATTATGTCTTGGCATTTTAAGTACCCATCCAGATAGTACTTAAATGTTGGGAGTCTATGGTCCAAATGCAGCAAATCCAAAATGTTTGAGATGAAAAATGACAAATAACATTTGTGCCATATAAGTTGTAAGCACTGACCATCTCCAAGAAGAGAGAGTCAAACCATCCTTGCTTAACATTCAATGACCCCACTGCCAACTTCCTGGGGATTACCATTGCCCAAACACTGAACTTGCCAATGGATGTTGCTAAAGGACATTGCTAATGGATGTTGCCACTCAATGTTGGCGTAGAGAGTAGAAGATCTTGTCATAATTTTTCAACCTTCCCTAAAATCAGAGGAGGTTTCAAACAATGGGAGATTGGCAAATGTGTCACCCTTATTTAAAAGGTGATGTGACGTCAGTCACAGTAGGTAAAGGCCAGTCAGCTTAACACTAATAGTTTCAGAAATAGGACTTGGAACTGGCTCTTAGAGAGGTTTCAATTAATTAAGGAGAACCAGAACATGTTTGTGAAAGAGCAGTTTGTGCTTGACTAATTGACTGGAATTTCTGATGAAGGAACAGAGAAGATTGATGAGAGAACATGGTGGATGTTGTCTATATGGATTTTAAGAATGTGTTTGACAATGTGGCACATTAAGGGCACAGAATAGGAGGGTCACTGTCAGTATTAGATTAGAAAATTGGCTTACAGATAGAAAACTGTGATTGTTTTGGAGGCTGATCAGATGATCTTTACTGGATTGGGACTAGTTCAGGTTAGGAAACCTGGACGGCATGGATGAGATGGGCAGAAGGGCTGTGCCGTATGACTCTATGATACCTGGAAAGATTTTTAATGTTGACTTCTAATAGTGCTATTTCTGTTTTTTTTGCATTCTGTCTTCTTAATGTCTGAAGGGTTTGCACCGTTGTTTTGGTTAGTAAAGATGGAGGATACACAGCTTGTGTTGAAGGGATGGAGAACACAAATGGACCCCACAAGCGAGCCAAACATTGGCAGTGTTTCTATGTCATTGAGGAGTCTTTCTGTTTAAGGCAGAACATGTTAATGCAGGAATCAAAACTAAAAGAACTGCTGTTGCTGGAAATCAGGATAAACCAGAGCATTAATTGACTAGCTCGAGATGCACTGCAGAAATCCACCAAAGATCCTTAGACTGCACTTTTTAAACCCACAACTATTTCCATCTGCCTGGCCAGCACAGTGGCTCAGTGAGTAGCTCTGCTGCCTCGCAGTTCCAGGGGCCCAGGTTCAATTCCCACCTCAGGTGACTGTGTGGGTTTCCTCCGGGTGCACTGGTTTCCTCCCACAGTCCAAAGATGTGCAGGTTAGGTGTTAAATTGCTGTGCAGTGTGTAGGCTAGGACGATTAACCACAGTAAATGCAAGGATTATGGGCATAGAGTAGAATTCTCTTCAGAGGATCATTGCAAACTCGATGGGCCAATTCGCCTCTTTCTGCATAGTAAGGATTTTATCCTTCCTAAGGACAAGAACAGTGGATGCATGGGAACAGCAGCACCTTCAACCTCCCTCCCAGCCCCTCACTATCCTGACTTGCAAATATATCGCTGTTCCTTCACTGTTGCTGGGTCAGAATCCTGGAATTCCCTCCCTAGGGGCAGGTGGCTTGCAGTGGTTCCAGACACAGCTCACCATCACCTTCTCAAGATGCAACTAGGGATGGGCAATAAATGCTGATCCAGCCAGCGACACCCACGTCCCACCACTCACTAATAAAAAAAATGAGTGGGTTATCTTTGAGAAAGACAATAGACAATAGGTGCAGGAGTAGGCCATTCTGCCCTTCGAGCCTGCACCACCATTCATTATGATCATGGCTGATCATCCTCAATCAGTATCCTGTTCCTGCCTTATCCCCATAACCCTTGATTCCACTCACTTTAAGAACTCTATCCAAGTCTTTCTTGAAAGTATCCAGAGACTTGGCCTCCACGGCCTTCTGGGGCAGAGCTTTCCATACACCCACCACTCTCTGGGTGAAGAAGTTTCTCCTCAACTCTGTTCTAAGTGGCCTACCCCTTATTTTTAAGCTGTGTCCTCTGGTTCGGCACTCACCCATCAGCGGAAACATGTTTCCTGCCTCCAGAGTGTCCAATCCTTTAATAATCTAATATGTCTCAATCAGATCCCCTCTCAGTCTTCTAAACTCAAGGGTACACAAGCCCAGTCGCTCCAATCTTTCAGCGTAAGATAGTCCCGCCATTCCGGGAATTGACCTCGTGAATCTATGCTGTACTCCCTCAATAGCCAGAATGTCTTTCCTCAAATTTGGAGACCAAAACTACACACAATATTCCAGGTGTGGTCTCACCAGGGCCCTGTACAGCTGCAGAAAGACATCTTTGCTTCTATACTCAATTCCTCTTGTTATGAAGGCCAGCATGCTATTAGCCTTCTTCACTGCCTGCTGTACCTGCATGCTTACCTTCATTGACTGATGTACAAGAACACCCAGATCTCTCTGTACTGCCCCTTTACCTAACTTGACTCCATTTAGGTAGTGATCTGCCTTCCTCTTCTTGCCAGCAAAGTGGATAACCACACATTTATCCACATTAAACTGCATCTGCCATGCATCCGTTCACTCACCTAACCTGTCCAGGTCACCCTGTAATCTCCTAACATCCTCCTCACATTTCACCCTGCCACCCAGCTTTGTGTCATCAGCAAATTTGCTAATATTACTTTTAATACCTTCATCTATACCATTAATGTACATTGTAAAAAACTGCGGTCCAAGCATTGATCCCTGCGGCACACCACTGGCTCCCATTCCGAAAGGGAGCCGTTTATCACTACTCTTTGTTTCCTGTCAGCCAACCAATTTTCAATCCATGTCAGTACTTTGCCCCCAATATCATGCACCCTAATTTTGCTCACTAACTTCCTTTGTGGGACTTTAACAAAGGCTTTCTGAAAGTCCAGATATACTACATCCACTGGATCTCCCTTGTCCATCTTCAGAGTTACATCCTCAAAAAATTCCAGAAGATTATTCAAGCAAGGTTAGACAGACTTTGACTTGGACTTGAATCTCTGCCCCAGACAGTGAGGTCATTAATTTTATGTCAGAGATTGGTAGGTCCTGTCTCACCAGGGAATCCAGGGCCTTTGTGGAGGATGGAAATGTGGAATTCAAACTACAAATAAACAGATTCAGTGATGTTAATAGTAGGACCTTATTGGATGGTGAGTAGGCTGGAGGGACTCAATGAGTCTTCTGCTCCTATTTTGTACTTTTGCTGGTAGAATGGGAGAGAGTGGTGGTGTTCCCAGCAGTCCCGGTGTTCCCAGCAGTCCCGGTGTTACCAGCGGTCCCGGTGTTCCCAGCGGTACTGGTGTTACCAGGAGTCAGTTCCCAGCAGTCCCGGTGTTCCCAGGAGTACCGGTGTTCCCAGTGTTCCCAGCAGTCCCAGTGTTCCCAGCAGTCAGTTCCCAGCAGTCCCGGCATTCCCAGGAGTACCGGTGTTCCCAGAAGTCCCAGTGTTCACAGGGGTCAGTTCCCAGGGGTCCCGGTGTTCCCAGGGGTCCCGGTGTTCCCAGCGGTCCCGGTGTTCCCAGCAGTCCCGGTATTCCCAGGGGTCCCAGTGTTCCCAGCGGTCCCGGTGTTCCCAGGAATCCCGGTGTTCCCAGCGGTCCCGGTGTTCCCAGCAGTCCCGGTGTTCCCAGGGGTCCCAGTGTTCCCAGGAGTCCCGGTGTTCCAGGGGGTCCCGGTGTTCCCAGCGGTCCCGGTGTTCCCAGGAGTCCAGGTGTTCCCAGGGGTCCCGGTGTTCCCAGTGGTCCCAGTGTTCCCAGCAGTCCCGGTGTTCCCAGGAGTCCTGGTGTTCCCAGCGGTCCTGGTGTTCCCAGTGGTCCCAGTGTTCCCAGAGGTCCCGGTGTTCCCAGGGGTCCTGGTGTTCCCAGCGGTCCCAGTGTTCCCAGGGGTCAGTTCCCAGCAGTCCCGGTGTTCCCAGCGGTCCCAGTGTTCCCAGCAGTCCTGGTGTTCCCAGCGGTCCCAGTGTTCCCAGGGGTCAGTTCCCAGCGGTCCCGGTGTTCCCAGCAGTCCCGGTGTTCCCAGCGGTCCCAGTGTTCCCAAGGGTCAGTTCCCAGCGGTCCCGGTGTTCCCAGCGGTCCCAGTGTTCCCAGGGGTCAGTTCCCAGTGGTCCCGGTGTTCCCAGCAGTCCCGGTGTTCCCAGCGGTCCCGGTGTTCCCAGGGCTCAGTCTGACGACCATCACTGATTTTGCTCAGTCTGACTATCAGAATGCAGAGTAATATTTATAAGTTGCCTTTGATATAAAATTTATGCTGGCAATGCAGATATTTATAGATTGTGAGAACTCATAAATAACATTTAGACATTACTGTGTTCCAATGGATTTATCACGGGAGTGCAAAGTCAAAGTCAAATTATTTTGACAAACAATTTTGGAAACTGTTTCTAGAAAGAAACCTGGCAACAGCCTCTAGAATGAGGTAATGGGGGAATTTTCAAATTACACTTAGAAGCTGTGAGCAGTCTCAATGGAGATGTTTTGTCGAAATGCATATGGTGTCTCTGTCAGTCTGTAAGACTGCTCTCTGTATCAGGTAGTTTATGGGGAGGTGTTGATGTCATGGTAATGATAATTAACAGTAATTGTAGTGGTGTTCAGACTGGACTAGTGACCCAGAGCCTGAGCTGGGGACCTGGGTCTGAATCGCACAGTGGCTGATGGTGAAATTTGAACTCAATTAAAATCCAGATTTAAAAGCTGTCTGAATGGTGACTGTGTAACCTCTGTCAATTGTCATAAAACCCCACCTGATTTACAAACCTTCGGAAAGGAAACCTTTGTCCTTACCTCACCAATATGTGACTGTAGACATACAGAAAATATAATTGACTCTAACTTCCTTCTGAAATGGCCTGAACAAGCCAGTCAGTTCAAGGGCAAGGAAGGATGTGAAATAAGTGCTGGCCTTACCAGCAACAACCACATCTTTGAGTGAATAAAATAAACTATGTTTCGAATATCCAGACCCCTCCATATTTTTCATCCAAATGTGAAATCTGGTTGGATATTTCCCACCATTCTGACGCTGTCGCAATGTGAATTCACCAACACAAAACTGAAGCAACTGTGAGACAGTCTCTTCATTCTAACATTTCAGGTTGACTTCTGATGCTCAAGGTTTCCCTAGTTTTCACTTATTTCAGAGTTTTGTGTGAGGGTTGGGGCACTGGGTAAGGGACTGGGGAGGGGGTGATGGTGCACTGGGTAAGGGTAACTGGGGGAGTTGGTGCACTGGGTAAGGGTCTGGGGGTGATGATGGTGCACTGGATAAGAGACTGGATGTGATCTGGGACTAGGGCTGTTAGTTATGAGTTATAGGAGGTTGTGTCTGAGGGTAGTTGTGTGGTTTGAGGGTAGTTGTGGGGGCTGAGTATTTATTTGGGGCTGAGGAGATGTGGTCTGGGCTGGTGGTGAGCACCGTGAGGGGACTGGGAATTTTCAAATTACACTTTGGGGGTGATCAGTGGCAGCAGTCAGAGCCAGGCTTGGTGAATAATTGTTCCTGTTTGCAGAGTGTCCAGGCGGGCAGATCCTTTTGGCCTGTGGGTGGACCTGCCCTCGATCGTGTGATGATCTCTCTCCGGATGTGGTCTGTCTCAATGATGGTGTTGGCTCCCCTGGTCCTGATACATCTCCAGCTTGCAGGTCGTCCTGTGGCTGTCCACATGGTTTACTCCTTCAGAACGGATCATGTGTTCCTCGGAGTGAGTGTCGCTGCAAATCTCGAGGTAAGTGTGGACGTTCCCCTCAAACTCACCATCACTAACAAACCCACAACATTATCGACAACAAACCCCACAGAGTTATCATCATCGAAGAGTGTGTTGCTGGAAAAGCACAGCAGGTCAGGCAGCATCTGAGGAGCAGGAAAATCCACGTTTCGGGCAAAAGCCTTTCATCAGGAATGAGGCTGGGAGTCTCGGGGGTGGATAGATAATGGGGGGAGGGGGTGGGGCTGGGGAGAAGGTAGCTGAGGAAGCAATAGGTAGATGGGGGGGTGGGGTGAAAGTGATCGGTCGGAGAGGCGGGTGGAGCAGATAGGTGGGAAGGACGATGGACAGATAGGACCATTCGAGAGGGCTGAGCCAAGTTGGAAGGTTGGGACTAGGATAAGGTGGAGGGAGGGGAGATGGGGAAACTGGTGAAATCTACATTTATCTACATTTGATTAGGAATAGTCACCACGGTTTTGTGAAGGGTATGTCGTGCCTCACAAACCTTATTGAGTTCTTTGGACGACACTAAGGTCAGTGGAGTTGTGGATAGTGACGAAGGATGTTGTAGGTTACAGAGGGACATAGATAAGCTGCAGAGCTGGGCTGAGAGGTGGCAAATGGAGTTTAATGCGGACAAGTGTGAGGTGATTCACTTTGGTTGGAGTAACCGGAATGCAAACTACTGGGGTAATGGTAAGATTCTTGGGAGCAGAGAGATCTCAGTGTCCAGGTACACAGATCTTTGAAAGTTGCCACCCAGGTTGACAGGGTTGTTAAGAAGGCATACAGTGTTTTGGCCTTTATTAATAGAGGGATTGAGTTCCGGAACCATGATATTATGCTGCAGCTGTACAAAACTCTGGTGCGGCCGCACTTGGAGTATTGTGTACCGTTCTGGTCACTGCATTATAAGAAGGATGTGGAAGCTTTGGAAAGGGTGCAGAGGAGATTTACTAGGATGTTACCTGGTATGGAGGGAAGGTCTTATGAGGAAAGGCTGAGGGACTTGAGGCTGTTCTCGTTAGAGAGAAGAAGGTTGAGAGGTGACTTAAAAGAGACATATAAGATAATCAGAGGGTTAGATAGGGTGGATAGGGAGAGCCTTTTTCCAATTATGGGGATGGCGGAGTGTAGTGTTCAGCCACGAGGCAGTGAGGTTGGTCGGTGCAGATGTCCCAGAGATGTTCTCTGAAACCATCCACAAGTTGGCATCCTGTCTCCCCAATGTAGAGGAGAACACATCAAGAGCAACGGACACATTAGATGCTGTATGTGGGAGTACAGGTAAATTTAGGGTCTTGGATGGAGGTGAGGGGGGAGGTGTGGACGCAGACTTTTCACTTCTTGCAGTGGCAGGGGAAGGTGCCAGGAGGGGAGGGTGGGCTGGTGGGGGGTGTGGACCTGACAAGAGAGTTGTGGAGGAAGAGGTCTCTGTGGAACGCAGATAGGGGTGGAGAGGGAAATAGATCTCTGGTGGTGGGGTCTATTTATAGGTGGCAGAAATAGCGGAGGATGATGCGATGTACACGGAGGTTGGTGGGGTGGAAGGTGAGGACCGGGGTGAGGGAGGGGGTTCTGTCCTTGTTGCAATTGGAGGGGTGAGCTTAAGGGCGGAGATGTGGGAAGTAGAGGGAATGCGCTGGAGGGCACAGTCGACCACAAAGGAGAGGAAAATGCACTCTTTGAAGAAGGAGGCCGTCTGGGGTGTTCTGTGGTGGAATTGGTCCTCCTGGAATCAGATACAGCGGAGGCGGAGGAATTGGGAATAAGGGATAGCGTTTTTACAGGAGGTGGGGGGGGAGGAAGTATAGTCCAGGTAGCTGTGGAAATTGGGTTTGCAGTGGATGTCCGTGTTCAGTCAGTCGCAGAGGTCTAGGAAGGAGAGGGAGGCATCTGAGATGGTCCAGATGAACTTGAGGTCGCAATGGAAGGCGTTTGCGCAGTGGATGAACTACAGTGTTATCAACAACAAACCCCACTACATTATTGACAATACCTCTATTCCCCGAGAGCTTAGAATACTCTGATAAAGAAAATTCACCTCAACGTAATTTGGAAGCTCTTCTCCAACCTTTCACTTTACTCAGCTGATGATCCCAGTTGATGCTTCAACTTTCTTAGTTACCATGCTTCAATATTCCGGCACATCTCTCTGACTTCCTGCAGATTTAAGAATCTAAAGAATATAAGCTAAACTATTTTGATTGGAAGTTCATCTGCATGGCCCAACATGTCCCCCACTCAACCATTACCATCAAGTCAGGGGACTCATCCTGGTTCAATGGAGAGTGCAGGACAGTATGCCAGGGCAACATCAGGCAAACCTAAAAATTAAACAAAAACAGAAATTACGAGAAAATCTCAGTAGACCTGGCAGTTTTTGTGGAGAGAAATGTTTCGGGTCCAGTGACCCTTCTTCAGAACTGGATGTAGCTTGGAAAAGGTTGGTATATATCGTAGGGAAGAGGTGAGGAGGTGGGGAGCAGGAAAAGATAGATGGAGGTGAAACATGGAGCGACTTTTTGATTTGATTTAATTTGAGTTTATTGTCACATGTACAGAGGTACAGGGAAAAGTATTGTTTTACATACTAACCAGACAAATCATACCTTACATAACTACATCAGGGTAATAAAACAGAATGCAGAATATAGTTTTCCAGCTGCAGGGAAGGCGCAGAGAAAGATCAACTCTAATATGAGAGGCAAAAGTGAGGACTGCAGATGTTGTAAATCAGAGTCTAGATTAGAGTGGTGCTGGAAAGGTACCTCAGGTCAGGCAACATCCGAGGAGCAGGAAAATCAACATTTCAGGCAAAAGCCCTTCATCAGGAATAGAGGCAGGGAGCCTTCAGAAAGTAGCAAAGAGTACAACAGGTGGATGGAGGTTATAGGTCAGACAGGAGGGTGGAGTGGATAGGTGGGAAGGAAGATTGGCCGGTAGGACAGGTCATGAGGACAGTGCTGAGCTGGAAGGGTGGAGCTGGGGTAAGGTGGAGGGAGGGGAAATGAGGAAACTGGTGAAGTCCACATTGATGCCCTGGGGTTGAAGTGTTTTGAGGCTGAAGGTGAGACACTCTTCGTCCAGGCGTCGGGTGATGAGGGAGCGGCGGTGAAGGAGGCCCAGGACCTCCATGTCCTCGGCAGAGTGGGAGGGGGAGTTGAAATGTTGGGCCACGGGCGGTGTGGTTGATTGGTGCGGGCGTCCTGGAGATGTTCCCTAAAGCGCTCTGCTAGGAGGCACCCAGTCTCCCCAATGTAGGGGAGACCGCATCAGGAGCAACGGATACAATAAATGACATCAGTGAATGTGCAAGTGAAACTTTGATGGATGTCGAAGGCTCCTTTGGGACTTTGGATGGAGGTGACGGAGGAGGTGTGGGCACAGGTTTTACAATTCCTGTGGTGGCAGGGGACGGTGGGTTGTAGGGGGGCGTGGACCTAACCAGGTAGTCACGGTGGGAACAGTCTTTGCGGAAGGCGGAAAGGGGTGGGGAGGGAAATATATTCCTGATGGTGGGATCCATTTGGAGGTGGCGGAAATGTCAGCGGATGATGCGATTTATGTGAACGTTGGTAGGGTGGAAGGTGAGCACCAGGGGTGTTCTGTCCTTGTTACGGTTGGATAGGTGGGATTTGAGGGTGGAGGTGCGGGATGTGGATGAGATGCATTGGAGGGCATCTTTAACCACTTGGGAAGGGAAATTATGGTCTTTAAAGAAGGAGGCCATCTGGTGTGTTCTGTGGTGGAACTGGTCCTCCTGGGAGCAGATACGGCGGAGGCGGAGGAATTGGGATGGCATTTTTGCAGGAGGTAGGGTGGGAAGAGGTGT
>NC_057713.1:27569868-27571261 GCF_004010195.1 Chiloscyllium plagiosum
CTGTTCTACGTAGCCAACAAAGAGACAGGCATAGCTGGGGCCCATACGTGTGCCCATGGCTACCCCTTTGGTCTGGAGGAAGTGGGAGGATTCAAAGGAGAAATTGTTAAGGGTGAGGACCAGGTCAGCCAAACGAATGAGGCTGTTAGTGGAAGGGTACGTTGGGAGAAGAAAGAAATGGAGGGCTTGGAGGCCCTGGTCATGGCGGATGGAGGTGTTGAGGGATTGGATGTCTATGGTGAAGATGAGGCATTGGGGGCCAGGGAAACGGAAGTCTTGGAGGAGGTGGGGGTCCGTTCATAAGTCTGATAACAACAGGGAAGAAGCTGTTCTTGAATCTGATGGTGCATGTTTTCACATTTTTGACTCTTCTGCCCAATGGAAGAGGGTGAAGAGAGTGTAACCAGGATGGGAGGGGCCTTTGATTATATTGGCTGCTTTCCTGAGACAATGAGATGTGAGTTGAATTGAATTGAATTCAATTCAATTTATTGTCACATGTGAAAAGGCACAGTGAAAAGTTTTATTTTGCGAGCAATACAGGCAGATCACAGAGTTAAGCAGCATAGATAATAAATAATAGGTAAATGGGGCAAAAACAAAAACACAGGTACAGGCGAATGCTCAGAGTTTGTGAATCCATTCAGTATTCTAACAACAGCAAGTATTTACAAACGAGAGGGACCGTATTGTTGAAGAGGAGAGTGTGAAACGGACTGGTAAGCTAGAAGATTTACTTGTTAGGAAGGAAGATGTGTTGGGCATTTTGAACAACTTGAGGATAGACAAGTCCCCCGGGCCTGACGGGATATATCCTAGGATTACGTGGGAAGCAAGAGAGGGGGTGGTGCCAGGGGACTGGAGAGTGGTGAATGTTGTGCCCCGTTCAAAAAAGGGAATAGGGATAACCCTGGGAATTACAGGCCGGTTAGTCATACTTCAGTGGTAGGCAAAGTAATGGAAAGGGTACTGAGGGATAGGATTTATTAGTATCTGGAAAGACACTGTTTGATTAGGGACAGCCAGCACGGATTTATGAAGGGTAGGTCTTGCCTTACAAGTCTTATTGAATTCTTTGAGGAGGTGACCAAGCATGTGGATGAGGGTAGAGCAGTGGATGTAGTGTACATGGATTTTAGCAAGGCATTTGATAAGGTTCCCCATGGTGGGCTTATGCGGAAAGTCAGGAGTAATGGGATGCAGGGAAATTTGGTTCGCTGGATAAGGGCATGGCTGGCCCATAGAAGACAGAAGCTGATAACAGATGGAAAGTATTCAGCCTGGAGCTCCGTAACCTGTGGTGTTCCACAGGGATTGGCTCTGGAACCTGTCCTGTTTGTGATTTTTATAAATGACTCTGATGAGGAAGTGGAATGGTGGGTTAGTAAGTTTA
>NC_057713.1:27571467-27579525 GCF_004010195.1 Chiloscyllium plagiosum
AGCTTTGGAGAGGTTGCAGAGAAGATTTACCAGGATGTTGCCTGGAATGGAGAATAGGTCGTACGAGGATAGGTTGAGAGTGCTAGACCTTTTGTTGTTGGAACGGTGAAGGATGAGGGGTGACTTGATAGAGGTTTATAAGATGATCAGAGGAATAGGTAGAGTAGACAGTCAGAAACTTTTTCCCCGGGCACAACCGAGTGTTACAAGGGGACATAAATTTACGGTGAAGGGTGGAAGGTATAGGGGAGATGTCAGGGGTGGGTTCTTTACCCAGAGAGTGGTGGGGGCATGGAATGCGCTGCCTGTGGGAGTGGCAGAGTCAGAATCATTGGCGACCTTTAAGCGGCAATTGGATAGGTACATGGATAGGTGCTTAAGCTAGGACAAATGTTCGGCACAACATCGTGGGCCGAAGGGCCTGTTCTGTGCTGTATTGTTCTATGTTCTATGTAGAAACTGTTTTGAAACTGGCTGGTGCGTGTGTTCAGGCTTCTGTATCTTCTCCCTGATGGTAGAGGATATACAAAAACACAGATTCTATAGATGGGACATTGGCCTTTGTGATTGTCCGGGCCGAATTCACTACTCTCTGTAACTGTCTCTGACCTTGAATGGTACAGTTGCCATACGAGGTAGTGCTATATCCAGACAGAATGCTCTCGATGGCACACCTATAAAGGTTGGCAAGGGTATTTGCCATCATGCCAAATTTTCTCAGCTGCCTGAGGAAGAAGAGACTTTGTTAGGCCTTTGTAACCAGTGCGTTCACATGAAGAATCCAAGAAAGCTTGTTGTGGATGACATTCCCAGGAGCTTGACCTCTCCACTCGTTTCACCTCTGTGCTGTTAATGTATAGGGGGGCATGAGTAACATCCTGCTGAAAGTCAATAATGAGTTCCTTGGTTTTTCCAGCATTGAGAGCTAGGTTGTTCTCAGTGCACCATTTTTCCAGGTCTTCCACCTCCTGTCTGTAGTCTGTTTCGTCGCCATCTGAGATTCCACCGACTATGTGGTGTCATCAGTGAACTTGTAAATGGCATTAGTCTGGTATTAGGCGACGCAGTCATTGGGTATACAGTGAGTACAGTAGGGGAGCTGAGTACGCACCCCTGGGGGGGCACCAGTGTTGAGTGTTAGTGAGGATGAACTATTGTCCCCAATCTTCACTTACTGTGTAGACAGAATCAATGGAAGGAAGGCTGGTTTACACTGATTGACTTGTTTTTAACTATTAAATAAAAAAACACAAAGAACTGTGGGTAATTGGACAGCAGAAACAAAAACAAATTGCTGGGAAAATTCAGCAGGTCTAACAGCAACTGTGGAAAGAATTCAGCATTAGTCACCCTTCCAGACTGGGTGACCACTTTGTGGAACACCTCTGTTCTGTCTGAGCTTCCAGTTGTCTGTCATTTCAATGCACCACGCTGTTCCCTGCCTCAGGCTTGCTACAGTGCTCCAGTGAAGCTCAGAACAAATTGGAAGAACACACCTTCTTTACTGCTTGGGGACCCTGCAGCCTTTCAGACTCGACATCGAGTTCAGCAATTTTTGGACATGAGGCACCTTCTCCCATGACCTGACCCCAACTCCCTCCCACACTCTAGGCCTCGTTATCACCAGTGCTGCTATCACAAACAACCTACTGTCAGGTACTACTGGAACCCATTAGCAGCTATTCATTCTCCCAGACTGACCTTTACTCATTCCTGTGTCACACCAGGGTATGGCAACTGTTTGTTCACTGTCCACAGCAAATCCTCTTCTTACGTCGGTTATAAACATGTTATGTTTTTACATCTCCATTCTATCCTTGTCAGAATTACAATCAGACTTTTGAATAGACCTCTCATATTACAGTTGATCTCTTTCTGCCCCTTCTCTGTAGCTGGAGCACTATATTCTGCACTGTGTAAGGTATTATTTGTCTGGATAGCACACAAACCAAAACTTTTCATTGTTTCTTGGTACATGCAACAACAATAAATCAAATCAAATCAAATCCAACCCGGCTAATTACTGCCCTGTCACTCTACTCTTGATCATCAGTAAAGTGAAGGAATGTGTGTCATCAACAGCGTGATTATGCCTCCAGTGAGGGCCTCGACTTACCCCTGACCCTCACTCCCACAGCCTCCAGTGAGGGCCTCGACTTACCCTGACCCTCACTCCCACAGCCTCCAGTGAGGGCCTCGATTTACCCCTGACCCTCACTCCCACAGCCTCCAGTGAGGGGCTCGACTTACCCCTGACCCTCACTCCCACAGCCTCCAGTGAGGGGCTCGACTTACCCCTGACCCTCACTCCCACAGCCTCCAGTGAGGGGCTCGATTTACCCCTGACCCTCACTCCCACAGCCTCCAGTGAGGGCCTCGATTTACCCCTGACCCTCACTCCCACAGCCTCCAGTGAGGACCTCGATTTACCCCTGACCCTCACTCCCACAGCCTCCAGTGAGGGGCTCGACTTACCCCTGACCCTCACTCCCATAACCTCCAGTGAGGGGCTCGATTTACCACTGACCCTCACTCCCATAACCTCCAGTGAGGGGCTAAATTTACCCCTGACCCTCACTCCCACAGCCTCCAGTGAGGGCCTCGATTTACCCCTGTCCCTCACTCCCACAGCCTCCAGTGAGGGCCTCGACTTACCCCTGACCCTCACTCCAGCCTCCAGTGAGGGCCTCGACTTACCCCTGACCCTCACTCCCACAGCCTCCAGTGAGGGCCTCAATTTATCCCTGACCCTCACTCCCACAGCCTCCAGTGAGGGCCTCGATTTACCCCTGACCCTCACTCCCACAGCCTCCAGTGAGGGGCTCGATATACCCCTGACCCTCACTCCCACAGCCTCCAGTGAGGGCCTCGATTTACCCCTGACCCTCACTCCCACTGCCTCCAGTGAGGGCCTCGATTTACCCCTGACCCTCACTCCCACAGCCTCCAGTGAGGGGCTCGACTTACCCCTGACCCTCACTCCCATAACCTCCAGTGAGGGGCTCGATTTACCCCTGACCCTCACTCCCACAGCCTCCAGTGAGGGCCTCGACTTACCCCTGACCCTCACTCCCATAGCCTCCAGTGAGGGCCTCGATTTACCCCTGACCCTCACTCCCACAGCCTCAAGTCGGGGCCTGATTTTACTCTGCTGCTCCTTCCAATCCTTTCGGCATTGGATGAATTGTGAGTCAGCACAGATACGAGAGGTTGAATAGCCTCTGATCCCGTAAGCACACAGCAAGAGGAAGGCTGTATACTGAGGTCCTGCTGTGATTGTACAGAATGTGAGAGATTTGTACCACGTCAGGGTCAATGTGGAAGTGAATGGGGTTTGACCATGCTACAGTCTCTGGCTTTTCACAAACCTGCACCTTCTCATTAAGCTCTGTATCAGTTCCCATTCTGACAGGGTCGAGTGTGAACAGCAGCTGGAGTCTGTATCCCGGTGTGGAGGACTGGCGATATATGAATGCAGGAGAGCACATGGAGATTGGGTGTGAAAACTGGTGAGGACCTGCTCCCTGATTCCAGGCTTCGGTTTCCAGTACCAAGCTGCCCACCCTCCCCCCTCCCCACCCCACCTCACCTCACTCAACCATAACCCCTCCTCCCCCCCACCGGCATACCCAGACTCCCACCCCCTCAGCGTCTCTCCCACCCTACTCAGGACCCCTTCCTCTAAACCACTCTCTCCCCTCTAGAAGGAGGTCAGTCTGAGACCTCTCTTCCCTCACTTTCTTTGCTGCCTGTATTTTCAGTTCCTGTGTCAATGGGCGACTGGACTGTGTCTCACACTTGGGCTGTCAGTTAGATGGAGGATGGGGTTCTTGGAGCACATGGACCCCCTGCTCTGAGCCTTGTGGAGGTGGCTCCCAGCACCGGGTTCGGGAATGTGACAGTCCGAGCCCCCGGGATGGGGGCCGGGGATGCCGGGGATCTCCAGACCAGAGGAGGGAATGCAACAAGAAGCCATGTGAAGGTGAGACATTGGAGACTGCAAAACAGGTTCATCCTCATACACAACACGGGAACCAAACCACAGCACCCAAAATGGGGACCAAATCACAACACGCAACACCAAAACTGAACTACAACATGCAACACGGGAACCAAACCACAGCACCCAAAATGGGGACCAAATCACAACACGCAACACGAAAACTGAACTACAACATGCAACAAGGGGACTAAACCGCAACACACAACATGGGGACTAAACCACAACATGCAACACAGGAACCAAGCCAGAACACACAACACTGCAATACACAACATATGGAAATCTATTTTCTACTCCTCATTATAAATTCTCCTGAATCTGCCTATAATGGATCCACATTTGTTGTAGCCAAACTTTCCCTTTATACATATCTATAGAAGCTTTTCCAGTCCATTTTTATGTTTCTGCTGGAATATGTTTAAATGCAGTCTGCTGTGGTTCTGTTCGCCGAGCTGGAAGTTTTTGTTGCAAACGTTTCGTCCCCTGTCTAGGTGACATCCTCAGTGCTTGGGAGCCTCCTGTGAAGCACGTCTGTGGTGTTTCCTCCGGCATTTATAGTGGCCTGTCCTTGCCGCTTCCGGTTGTCAGTTTCATTAGCTGTCTTCCTGTTTGTCCTATATAGTGTTTTGTGCAGTCCTTGCATGGGATTTTGTACACTACATTAGTTTTGCTCATGCTGGGTATCGGGTCCTTCGTTTTGGTGAGGCTCCCAAGCACTGAGGATATCACCTAGACAGGGGACGAAATGTTTGCAACAAAAACTTCCAGCTCGGTGAACAGAACCACAGCAACGAGCACCCGAGCTACAAATCTTCTCACAAACTTTAAATGCAGTCTTTTTTTCCTTATAAGGTCCTTAGTCCTTTAGTTTATAAACCTTTCAATTCTCAGAATTATTGCTATTTCTGACAACTTTTTAAACATTTGATGTTATTATACAACCTTGAATATCATTTGTCGGCTATGGTTAGCTGAGTTTTTGCACCTTGATTTGGTTGGTATTGTCTTCACGGTCTCACATCTGCAAGTCTGCAATATCTGCAAAATGTGAAGTTTTTTTTCTAAAATCCAAGTCATTTAGATATCTGATATTCTGATATAGAGATAGACAGCCAAACCAAATCAGCCTTTCTATGTCTACATTCACAAAACAGAAAAGTTAACATCTTCAAAGAGCCTGAAAAATGATCTCAATAACCAGATCTTTTGAATAACCAATGCTATCTCTGTGAATAATCAATTCTAGACCTTGGGCTTGTTTATTACTTATCAATAATTCAGTAACTTTAGTGGAGCAAAATTAAGCAGCAATCTAATAAATGTTTATGATTTATACCCAATAACCATTGTTTTCAGCCCTGTTTACAAACAAAACAAAACTGGACAAATTACTGAAGTAACTTTCATGATGCGTTGTTCTACAAGTGCATATGATAGTTCCTTCGCTGATTTTCTAAAATATCAATCAGGACAAACTTTTCAGTTCATTCTGAGAAACTTTATGATTTACTTTTTAGTCTCTGAACTTGCAGTATGTGATGATTGAAGTTCAAGCAGGGAGTTTTTGCACCTTCATGATGTAGCATCAATAGCCAAACTCCTCTCAGAAACCCACTTCAAATACTAATACAAACTCTCCAGCCTCTTTCTCTGTTTAACCATCATGTACTCACCCAGATTTACTGTTATCAATTCCTAGGTATTGAACTTGTTAATGGCCAAACATGTACAATCTGGTAAAATGTTCTACATCCCCAGCCCCACACACCCCCAAACACCAACCCCCTCCAAGTGGGGGAGAGTCTGCAGTATCATTCTGATCAAGAACCATCCTGCAAAAAAACAAGCTGCTGCCCATAGTCCAGATGTGACTTTTCAGCTTCAACTCTCAGTTCACAGCTTCACACCAAAATTTATCATAAAAATAATAAAAATTTAACAGGAGCTTGTTACAACATGGAGTAAACCACTCTGCTAATTTAAACCAACCACACAGAAAAGATTCATCCCGTGCTGTAATCTGTTAAAATTCGAGAGGCAAAGAACTATCCCAAAAGTCACTATTTAAAGTAAAAATTAACAATTTTTAAAAGTCTAACAGAGAATATTATCAAACAACTATTTACAACTCCTTTCTCTTAAACATATCTTTTACCTTCCCCTCTACAATACTAGTCCGATAAAAAAAATCCCGATTACAATTTTTAAAAAAATCACATTTCAAAATCAGTTAGCTTTGCCGTGTATCCTGTGTAGAGTTTTCTCTGTAGATTCTTTCTCCAGGTCATAGAGTCATAGAGATATACAGCATGGAAACAGACCCTTCAGTCCAACCCGTCCATTCCGACCGGATATCCCAACCCACTCTAGTCCCACCTGCCAGCACCCGGCCCATATCCCTCCAAACCCTTCCTATTCATATACCCATCCAAATGCCTCTTAAATGTTGCAATTGTACCGGCCTCCACCACTTCCTCTGGCAGCTCACTTCATACACGTACCACCCTCTGCGTGAAAGAGTTGCCCCTTAGGTCTCTTTTATATCTTTCCCCTCTCACCCAGGTCGGTGTTGATGTTTTTCTCTGTCCACACTCCTTCTCCGGACAGGTACCTCTCCGAAACTTCTTACTAGCAGTCAACATCTGTTAGTATTTTGGCAGTTCTTTTCACTGCTCTAGCTAACTGTTCAAAATGTCCAATACTTAGACTCCAAAACATCGGATAGTTTCATCGGTTTTAATATTATCAAAATACTAAATTCAAACTTGGTTGGAGTTTGGTATTTTGGGGCATCATTTAAACTGATTGGCCGAATTTGAAATTTGATTTTGTCTCCAGGCAACCCAGCTACTGCTTGCTGTTTGACCAAATGCTACATTATTACCTTGTTTAGAATACTTTGTGCTGTGTCAGGTAGTTATGCTGGCTTTTCAACTCTCTTAAAGATACAGTACACCTCTACATCTTCACAACAACCTCTTACACTGGAAACAAACCAGGGTCCTCAGAATGATCTATTAATCAAGGTGACATCAGAGCTCCAGTAGACAGAGCTCCATTCACCAGGCATTCCCTTTACTCCAGGTTACATTCCAATTACTCTTTGTACTCTGTCTTTATAAACTAGGCTGGAGCTCATGGACTGAGTGGAGCACTTGTTCCAAGTCGTGTGGGGCAGGATTTGAGTTTCGCAATAGGAGCTGTGACTCTGATCTCCCGGCATTGTGTGTTGGGAATTTTGAGGAGACTCGTAGCTGCAATGGGACGTGTGCTGGTGAGTTTTAGGAATGATGCAGTTTTGTGATCGCACATGGAGTATCACAGCCAACATCTGTTGTCATTCTCTTTCTCTAATAGCTTGGTTGGTGTGGAGTAAATGGTCACCATGGTCAACATGCAGTGTGTCATGTGGAGGCGGAGAGCAGCTCCGGGTCCGTGACTGTCTCAACCCACCGTGTGAGGGATTCTCAACTCAAACCAAAACCTGCCAGAGCCAGGTCTGCCTCGGTGAGTTTCCTCATCCTTGCCCTGTCAAATGAGCCTGACCTCACTCAATCTCAAGGTTGGACACATTGGAGAGAGTCACTCAACACAGTTGGGCTATTCATGTCACTGAGTCGCTGAATTGCTGAATCGCTGAATCACTGAGTTGCTGAATCAGTGAGTCGCTGAATCACTGAGTTGCTGAGTCACTGAAATACTGGGTCACTCAATCACTGAGACACTGAATCACTGAGTCACTGAAATACTGGGTTACTAAATCACTGAGTCGCTGAATCACTGAGTCACTCAATCACTGAATCATTCAATCACAACATTGTTAAGGCACAGAGAAGGGGGCCATTTGACACACCAGGCCTGCACCAACTCTTGCAATGAGCATTGTTACTCAATACTAATCTCCTGCCTTTTTCTCATATCCCTGCACACCTTTTCTCTCCAAATAACCATCCAGTTCCCTCTTGAATGCCTCAATTAAATCTACCTCCACCCACATTTCCAGGCAGTATATATTCCAGACTCTAATTCCTTGTGGAATTCCTCACATCACCTTT
>NC_057713.1:27580025-27585695 GCF_004010195.1 Chiloscyllium plagiosum
ACATTTAGAACTGTACCTACATCCTCTGGCTCTAAGTACAAATTACTGCTATGGTCCTTAATGGACCCTTAACTTTCCCTCATTATCCTTTTACCATTAATGTTTATGTAAAATAACTGAGGGTCTTCCTTGATTTTACTTGATTCTTTCATATTCCCTTTTAGCTCTCCTAAATTTCCTTTTTAAATTCATTTTACACATTCTATGCTCCTCTACTGCTTCTGTTGTTTTGAGCTCTTGGTATCTGCCATAAAACTCCCTTTGTCTCTTAATCAAATGCTGCATATCCCTCAAAATCCAGGGGTCATAGAATTTATTAATTTTCCCCCTTCAACTTTACTGGAACATGTTGTCCCCAGTACTCTTCCCATATCCTTGTTGACTGTATCCCACAAATTTACCTGAAAATATCTACTCCTGGTCCACTCTGCACTCAAGAACATCATACCGAATCTGATTAAATCAGCCATCCCTTGTTTGACTTCAGACCAATCCTCAGTCTTTTACAGAACAATCTTGAATTTCACCAAGTTATGATCACTGTCTTAAAATGCTTCCCACTGACATTTCAAAACCATTTTCCCAGCTTTGTTACCGAAGAGAAATTGCAAGTCTGCCCCCTGTCTCTTTTAGGGCCTTCAATGGACTGGCTTAAAAAACTCTCCTGGATGCATTTTAAAAATTCCGCTCCTTCTAAACCTTTCATGTTCTGACTATCCCAGTTCATGTTGGGGAAGTTGAAATCCCCTACTATCACTACCCTATTACTTTTACACTTCTCTGACATGTGTCTCGATTTCTGTTCTTCTGTTCCTGTCAGACTTTTTGTTGGACTATTGCATCCTTGCAGCAATGGGACATGCTCCTCTTTGCTTTAAATTCTCTTTCACAAACCTGTGCAGACAGTTGAATTGTCCAGACACACTCGGTTCTGCTCGGCTTCTCCTTCACATTGCAAACCACCAAATCTCGGAGGAGGGCTGCCACACTTCCTTGTTCGCACAGACACACCAACACACCCATCACACGTTGACCACGCAGTCCATGGACTCCAGTTTCCATCCACTGGAGCAAGTAGAAATTAAACAGGGCAGTTAGCGGGGAGGGTGTGCATAAAGTGAGACAATAAGTTTCATTTCGCAGGCTCCAGTTCCCCCTGGTCACATCTTTAGACATTTTCAACCAATCACTCCCATTAATCAGGAGAAAGTGAGGACCACAGATGCTGGAGATCAGAGTCGACTGTGTGGTGCTGAAAAAGCACAGCAGGTCAGGCAGCATCCAAGGAACAGGAAAGTCGAAGTTTCGGGCATAAGCCTTTCATCAGGAATGAGGCTAGTGGGCCGAGGGGGCTGAGAGATAAATGGGAGAGGGGTGGGGCTGGGGGGAAAGTAGCTAGGATTGCGATAGTAGATGAAGGTGATTGGGAGCAGAGGAGGGAGCAGCAGATAAAAGGTGAAAGACTATGGATAGGTCAAGAGGATGGTGCCAAGTTGGAGGCTTGAGACTGAGGTAAGGTTGGGGGGCGGGGAAATGAAGAAACTTGTGAAATTCACATTAATCATTTGTGGTTGCAAAGTCCCAAAGTGGAAGATAAGGTGTTCCTCCTCCAGGCGTTGAGTGGTTAGGGTTTGGCAGTGGAGGAGGCCCAGGACCTGCATGTCCTTGGGGAATGGGAGGGGTAGTTGAAGTACTCAGCCACGAGGCAGTGGGGTTGGTTGGTGCGGGTGCCCCGGAGATGTTCTCTGAAACAATCTGCAAGTTGGCATCCTGTCTCACTGATGTAGTGGAGACTATATCAGGTGCAACGGACACAGTAGATGATGTGCGTGGAAGTACAGGTTGATTTCTGTCGGATCTGGAAGGATCCTTTGGGGCCTTGGATGGAGGTCAGTGGGGAGGTGTAGGCGCAGGTTTTGCACTTCTTGCAGCAGGGGAAGGTACCAGGAGTGGCGGCTGGTCTGGTGCGGGGGGCTAGATCTAACAAGTGAGTTGCGGAGGGAGTGGTTTCTGCAGAACACAGATAGGGGTGGAGAGGGAAATATATCTCTGGTGGTGGGGTCCATTTGTAGGTGGCAGAAATGGCAGAGGGTGATGCGATGTATACGGAGGTTGGTGGGGTGGAAGGTGAGGACCAGGGGCATTTTGTCCTTGTTGCGTTGGAAGGGGTGGGATTCAAGAGCGGCGATATGGGAAGTGGAGGAGATGTGATGGAGGGCATCATCGACCACATGGAGGGGAAATTGCAGTCTTTGAAGAATGAGGCCACCTGGGATGTTCTATACTGGAATTTGTCTTTCTGGGAACAGATCCAGTGGAGGCGGAGAAATTGGGAATAAGGGATGGTGTTTTTACAGGAGGTAGGGTGGGAGGAGGTGTAGTCCAGGTAGCTGTGGGAGTCCATGGGTTTGTAGTGGATGTCCATGTTGAGTCAGTCACTGGAAGTGGAGATGGAGAGGTCCAGAAAGGGGAGAGAGGTGTCTGAGATGGTCCAGGTGAATTTGAGTTTGGGGTGAAAGGTGTTAGTGAAGTTGATGAACTGTTCAACCTTCTTGTGGGAACAGGTGGGGACTAGTGCCAGTATAGCTGTGGAAGATGGACTATTTCATGTACATGACGAAGAGGCAAGCATAGCTGGGTCCATGCGGGTGCCCATGGCTACCCCTATGGTCTGGAGGAAGGGGAAGTTGTTAAGGGTGAGGACCAGTTCTGCCAGGCCAACGAGGGTGTTGGTGGAAGAAACAAAGCGCTTGTAGGCCTTTGTCATGGTGTATAGATGTGCACAGGGACTGGATGTCCATGGTGAAGATAAGGCATGGGGGCCGGGGAAACAAAAGTGTTGGAGGAGGTGAAAGGCGTGGATTCCGTCCTGAACATAAGTGGAGAGTTCCTGGACTGAGGGGGACAGGACGGTGTCAAGGTATGTAGAGATAGGTTTGGTGGAACAGGAGCAGGCTGAGACAATGGGTAGACCGGGGAAGTTAGGTTTGTGAATCTTTGGTAGGGGGAGGTGGAATCAGGTGGTGCGGGGTTCTCAGGCTATGAGGTTGGAGCTGTGCTCAGACTCCAGTTAGTTCATTCGCTAGATTCAGGAAAGATATAACTGCTCACTTCAAAAAACTCAAGGTAATCAGGAAGAACCAGCATGGTGTCATTGAAGGAAAATTGTGTTTCACCAATTCATTCGAGTTCTTTGAAGGAGTTACCCATATGCTGTGGATAAAGGGAAGCCTGTAGACATATTAAACTTGGATTACCAGAAAGCATTTGGCAAAGCACGATTTCAAAGGCTACTGTGGAAGATGGGCAGGAAATAATATATTACCATGGATAGAAGATTTACTGCTGGCAGAAAACAGAGAGTATATATAATTGGATCTTTGACTGGCAGGATGTGATGAGTTAGAGGATCTATGTTGGGGCACCATCATTTCTCGATTTATATCAATAACTTAGATACAGGAGGAAAAACATAATATCTATAATATATATCTATAAAAGCATAATATCATAGATGGTGGCAGGATAGGGTGCTCCACCGGAGCTCCTCTGCTCTTCGTTCCTTTCTCTATCTTTTCGTTTTTTAACTTCCTTTTTAGCAGTCCTTGGAATACTGCATGGAGAGGCAGTCCCTGAGCAGCGTGAGGGCAAACCCAAGACCCAGAGTAGCACGATGGGAAACCTGAGTCCTGCAGCAGCAGAAATGGCCTTCATACAGCTGAGTGCTGGTGTGCAGCAGACTAGAGGCTTGGAGCAGAGCGAGACAGTTGTTAGACCGGGGCCTGACGCAGGTGGTTAGACCACATGCTCACTGAGCTGCTGTAATGCTGCTACAGTACAATGTTGATCTTTTAACTATATTATAACTGTCTTATTTCTAACTGTGAGTAATGCTACTCACAGTTAGAAATGGGCGGCACAGTGGCACAGTGGTTAGCACTGCTGCCTCACAGCACCAGAGACCCGGGTTCAATTCCCACTTCAGACGACTGACTGTGTGGAATTTGCACATTCTCCCGTGTCTGCGTGGGTTTCCTCCGGGTGCTCCGGTTTCCTCCCACAGTCCAAAGATGTGCAGGTCAGGTGAATTGGCCATGCTAAATTGCCTGTAGTGTTAGGTAAGTGGTAAGTAAGTAATCTAATCCAAGGGGGCATAGCTTTAAATTAAGGGGGGGTAGGTATAGGACAAATGTTAGGGGTAGGTTCTTTACTCAGCGAGTCGTGAGTTCATGGAATGCCCTGCCAGTAGCAGTGGTGGACTCTCCCTCATTATGGGCATTTAAGCGGGCATTGGATAGGCATATGGAGGATAGTGGGCTAGTGTAGGTTAGGTGGGCTTGGATCGGCGCAACATCGAGGGCCGAAGGGCCTGTACTGCGCTGTATTCTTCTATGTTCTATGATTATACCGAGGTACTTACACCTTAGAGGCAGCCATTGTAAAACCTATTCACTGTACACCTGTCCTTCTGTGTTGGAGTACACATGACAATAAAGGATATTCTAAATTTGCAATTGACACCAATCAAGGTAAGAAACTATGTGGTGAAGGAGATCAAGCAGGTAGCAGACAGATAAAGATAGGTTGAGTGAATGAACTACAATGGAGTAAAGTGTGGGAAAAGGTGAAGGTGCTCACTTTGGTACAAAAAGTAAAAAAAAACCCTGAGAACTCAAAGTAAAGAAGATTATTCTGTTTCCACTAGTTGGTGTCTCAAAAACTCGGGTTCATGATTTCATCATGGTCAGCAAGAGAGCTGCAGCTGTACAAACCTCTGGTGCGGCCACATTTTGACTATTGCGTTCAGTTCTGGTCACCACATTATAGGAAGGATGTGGAAGCTTTGGAAAGGGTTCAGAGGAGATTCACTAGGATATTGCCGGGTATGGAGGGAAGGTCTTACGAGGAAAGGCTGAGGGATTTGAGGATGTTTTCGTGAGAGAGAAGGTGGTTGAGAAGTGACTTAATTGAGACGTATCAGATAATTAGAGGGTTAGAAAGGAGGGACAGTGGGAACCTTTTTCCTCAGATGATGATGGCTAGCACAAAGGGGACATAGCTTTAAATTGAGGGGTGATAGATATAGGACAGATGTCAGAGGTAGTTTCTTTACTCAAGAGAGTAGTAGGGGCGTGGAACGCACTGCCTGCAACAGGAGTAGACTCACCAACTTTAAGGACATTTAAATAGTCATGGGATAGTCCATAGTCCATAGTCATATGGACGAAAATGGAATAGTGTAGGTTAGATGGGCTTCAGATCGGTTCCACAGGTTGGCCCAACATCGAGGGTTGACAGGAGTAGACTCACCAACTTTAAGGACATTTAAATAGTCATGGGATAGTCCATAGTCCATAGTCATATGGACGAAAATGGAATAGTGTAGGTTAGATGGGCTTCAGATCGGTTCCACAGGTTGGCCCAACATCGAGGGTTGAATGGCCTGGAATGTTCTATGATCTACGTAACCTCCTCCAGCCACTACATCCCTCCCTATCTCTGCCACCTCCTCCAGACCCAACATCTCTCCCTATCTTTGTGATCTCCTCCAGCCCCTACACCCCCTCCCTATCTCTGTAACCTCCTCCAGCCCCTACACCCCCTCCCTATCTCTGTCACCTCGTCCAGCCCCCAACACACCTTCCCTCTCTCGGTAACCTCCTCCAGGCC
>NC_057713.1:27587607-27593822 GCF_004010195.1 Chiloscyllium plagiosum
GGGGGGTAAAAGCTTCCCAATGTCCCTCAGTGTTAACCTCAGCACCTACACTCACACAGTAACTGGGGGGTAACAGCTTCCCAATGTCCCTCAGTGTTGCCCTCAGCACCTACACTCACACAGTAACTGGGGGGGTTACAGCTTCCCAATGTCCCTCAGTGTTCCCCTCAGCACCTACAGTAACACAGTAACTGGGGGGTAACAGCTTCCCAATGTCCCTCAGTGTTAAACTCAGCACCTACACTCACACAGTAACTGGGGGGTAACAGCTTCCCAATGTCCCTCAGTGTTGCCCTCAGCACCTACACTCACACAGTAATTGGGGGGTAACAGCTTCCCAATGTCCCCCAGTGTTAGCCTCAGCACCTACACTCACACAGTAACTGGGGGGTAACAGCTTCACAATGTCCCTCTGTGTTACCCTCAACACCTACACTCACTCAGTAACTTGGGGGGTAAGAGCTTCCCAATGTCCCTCAGTGTTACCCTCAACACCTACACTCACACAGTAACTGGGGGGTAACAGCTTCCCAATATCCCGCTCTGTTACCCTCATCACCTACAGTCACACAGAAACTGGGGGGTAACAGCTTCCCAATGTCCCTCAGTGTTACCCTCAACACCTACACTCACACAGTAACTGGGGGGTAACAGCTTCCCAATGTCCCTCTGTGTTCCCCTCATCACCTCCACTCACACAGAAACTGGGGGGTAACAGCTTCCCAATGTCCCTCAGTGTTACCCTCAGCACCTACACTCAAACAGTAACTGGAGGGTAACAGCTTCCCAATGTCCCTCAGTTTTACCCTCAACACCTCCACTCACACAGTAACTGGAGGGTAACAGCTTCCCACAGTCCCTCAGCGTTACCCTCAGCACCTACACTCACACAGTAACTGGGGGGTAACAGCTTCCCAATGTCCCTCAGTGTTACCCTCAGCCCCTACACTCACACAGTAACTGGGGGGTAACAGCTTCCCACAGTCCCTCAATGTTACCCTCAGCACCTACAATCACACAGTAACTGCGGGGTAACAGGTACCAATGTCCCACAGCGTTACCCTCAGCACCGACACTCACACAGTAACTGGGGGGTAACAGCTTCCCAATGTCCCTCAGTTTTTCCCTCAGCAACTACACTCACACAGTAACTGGGGGGTAACAGCTTCCCAATGTCCCACAGTGTTACTCTCAGCACCTACTCTCAGACAGTAACTGGGGGGTAACAGCTTCCCAATGTCCCTCATGTTACCCTCAGCAACTACACTCACACAGTAACTGGGGGGTAACAGCTTCCCAATGTCCCTCAGCGTTGCCCTCAGCACCTACACTCACACAGTAACTGGGTGGGGGGGGGTAACAGCTTCCCAATGTCCCTCAGTGTTACCCTCAGCACCTACACTCACACAGTAACTGGGGGAGTAACAGCTTCCCAATGTCCCTCAGTGTTACCCTGAGCACCTACACTCACACAGTATTGGAAGGTAACCGCTTCCAAATGTCCCTCAGTGTTACCCTCAGCATCTACACTCACACAGTAACTAGGGGGGTAACAGCTTCCCAATGTCCCTCAGTGTTACCCTCACCACCTACACTCACACAGTAACTGGGGGGTAACAGCTTCCCAATGTCCCTCAGTGTTACCCTCTGCACGTACACTCACACAGTAATTGGGGGGTAACAGCTTCCCAATGTCCCTCAGTGTTACCCTCAGCACCTACACTCACACAGTAACTGGGGGGGTAACAGCTTCCCAATGTCCCTCAGTGTTACCCTACACTCACACAGTAATTGGAAGGTAACCGCTTCCCAATGTCCCTCAGTGTTACCCTCAGCACCTACACTCACACAGTAACTGGGGGGTAACAGCTTACCAATGTCCCCCAGTGTTAGCCTCAGCACCTACACTCACACAGTAACTGGGGGGTAACAGCTTCTCAATGTCCCTGTGTTACCCTCAACACCTCCACTCACTCAGTAACTTGGGGGCTCGCAGCTTCCCAACGTCCCTCAGTGTTACCCTCAACACCTACACTCACACAGTAACTGGGGGCTAACAGCTTCCGAATGTCCCTCAGTGTTGTCCTCAGCACCTACACTCACACAGTAACTGGGGGGTAACAGCTTCCCAATGTCCCTCTGTGTTACCCTCAACACCTACACTCACTCAGTAACTTGGGGGGTAAGAGGTTCCCAATGTCCCTCAGTGTTACCCTCAACACCTGCACTCGCAAAGTAACTGGGGGGTAACAGCTTCCCAATGTCCCTCAGCGTTACCCTCAGCACCAACACTCACACAATAACTGGGGGGTAACAGCTTCTCAATGTCTCTCAGTGTTACCCTCAGCACCTACAATCACACAGTAACTGGGGGGTAACAGCTTCCCAATATCCCTCTGTGTTGCCCTCATCACCGACACTCACACAGAAACTGGGGGGTAACAGCTTCCCAATGTCCCTCAGTGTTACCCTCAGCACCTACACTCACACAGTAACTGGGGGGTAACAGCTTCCTAATGTCCCTCAGAGTTACCCTCAGCACCTACAATCACACAGTAACTGGGGGGTAACAGCTTCCCAATATCCCTCTGTGTTGCCCTCATCACCTACACTCACACAGTAACTGGGGGGTAAAAGCTTCCTAATGTCCCTCAGAGTTACCCTCAGCATTTACACTCACACAGTAACTGGGGGGTAATAGCGAACCAATGTCCCTTAGTGTTACCCTCAGCACCTACACTCACACAGTAACTGGGGGGTAACAGCTTCTCAATGTCCCTCAATGTTACCCTCAGCACCTACACTCACACAGTAACTGGGGTGTAAAAGCTTCCCAATGTCCCTTAGTGTTACCCTCAGCACCTCCTCTCACACAGTAACTGGGGGGTAACAGCTTCCCAATGTCCCTCAATGTTACCCTCAGCACCTACACTCACACAGTAACTGGGGGGTAACAGCTTCAAAATGTCCCTCAGTGTTACCCTCAGCGCCGACACTCACACAGTAACTGGGAGGTAACAGCTTCCCAATGTCCCTCAGTGTTACCCTCAGCACCTACGCTCACACAGTAACTGGGGTAACAGTTTCCCAATATCCCTCAGTGTTACTCTCAGCACCTCCACTCACACAGTAACTGGGGGGTAACAGCTTCTCAATGTCCTTCAGTGTTACCCTCAGCACCGACACTCACACAGTAACTGGGGGGTAACAGCTTCCCAATGTCCCTCAGCATTACCCTCAGCACCTACACTCACACAGTAACTGGGGGTTAAAAGCTTCCCAATGTCCCTCAGTGTTACCCTCAGCACCGACACTCACACAGGAACTGGGGGGTAACAGCTTCCCAATGTCCCTCAGTGTTACCCTCAGCACCTACACTCACACAGTAACAGGGGGGTAACAGCTTCCCAATGCCCCTCAGTGTTACCCTCAGCACGTACACTCACACAATAACTGGGGGGTAACAGCTTCCCAATGTCCCTCAGTGTTACCCTCAGCACCTACACTCACACAGTAACTGGGGGGTAACAGCTTCCCAATGTCCCTCAGTGTTACTCTCAGCATCTACACTCACACAGGAACTGGGGGGTAACAGCTTCCCAATGTCCCTCAGTTTTACCCTCAGCACCTACACTCACACAGTAACTGGGGGGATAACAGCTTCCCAATGTCCCTCAGTGTTACCCTCACCGCCTACACTCACACAGTAACTGGGGGGTAACAGGTACCAATGTCCCACAGCGTTACCATCAGCACCTACAATCACACAGTAACTGGGGGGGCGTGGGGGGTAACAGCTTCCCAATGTCCCTCAGCGTTGCCCTCAGCACGTACACTCACACAGTAACTGGGGGGTAACCGCTTCCCAATGTCCCTCAGTGTTGCCCTCAGCACCTACACTCACACAGTAACTGGGGGGTAACAGCTTCCCAATGTCCCTCAGAGTTACCCTCAACACCTACACTCACTCAGTAACTTGGGGGGTAAGAGCTTCCCAATGTCCCTCAACACCTACACTCAACACCTACACTCGCAAAGTAACTGGGGGGTAACAGCTTCCCAATGTCCCTCAGCATTACCCTCAGCACCTACACTCACACAGTAACTGGGGGGTAACAGCTTCCCAATGTCCCTCTGTGTTACCCTCAGCACCGACACTCACACAGTAACTGGGGGGGTAACAGTTTCTCAATATCCCTCAGTGTTACCCTCATCACCTACACTCACACAGAAACTGGGGGGTAACAGATTCCCAATGTCCCTCAGTGTTACCCTCAGCACCTACACTCACACAGTAACTGGGGGCTCGCAGCTTCCCAATGTCCCTCAGTGTTACCCTCACCACCTACACTCACACAGTAACTGGGGGCTCGCAGCTTCCCAATGTCCCTCAGTGTTACCCTCACCACCTACACTCACACAGTAACTGGGGGCTCGCAGCTTCCCAATGTCCCTCAGTGTTACCCTCACCACCTACACTCACACAGTAACTGGGGGCTCGCAGCTTCCCAATGTCCCTCAGTGTTACCCTCACCACCTACACTCACACAGTAACTGGGGGCTCGCAGCTTCCCAATGTCCCTCAGTGTTACCCTCACCACCTACACTCACACAGTAACTGGGGGCTCGCAGCTTCCCAATGTCCCTCAGTGTTACCCTCACCACCTACACTCACACAGTAACTGGGGGGTAACAGCTTCCCAATGTCCCTCAGAGTTACCCTCAACACCTACACTCACTCAGTAACTTGGGGGGTAAGAGCTTCCCAATGTCCCTCAACACCTACACTCAACACCTACACTCGCAAAGTAACTGGGGGGTAACAGCTTCCCAATGTCCCCCAGTGTTATCCTCAGCACCTACACTCACACAGTAACTGGGGGCTCGCAGCTTCCCAATGTCCCTCAGTGTTACCCTCACCACCTACACTCACACAGTAACTGGGGGGTAACAGGTACCAATGTCCCACAGCGTTACCCTCAGCACCTAAACTCACACAGTAACTGGGGGGGCGTGGGGGGTAACAGCTTCCCAATGTCCCTCAGTTTTTCCCTCAGCACCTACACTCACACAGTAACTGGGGGGTAACAGCTTCCCAATGTCCCTCAGCATTACCCTCAGCACCGACACTCACACAGTAAAAGGGGGGTAAAAGCTTCCCAATGTCCCTCAGTGTTACCCTCAGCACCTACACTCACACAGTAACTGGGGGGGTAACAGCTTCCCAATGTCCCTCAGTGTTAACCTCAGCACCTACACTCACACAGTAACTGGGGGGTAACAGCTTCCCAATGTCCCTCAGTGTTACCCTCAGCACCTACACTCACACAGTAACTGGGGGGTAACAGCTTCCCAATGTCCCTCAGTTTTAACCTCAACACCTACACTCACACAGTAACTGGAGGGTAACAGCTTCCCACAGTCCCTCAGCGTTACCCTCAGCACCTACACTCACACAGTAACTGGGGGGTAACAGCTTCCCAATGTCCCTCAGTGTTACCCTCAGCACCTACACTCACACAGTAACTGGGGGGATAACAGCTTCCCAATGTCCCACAGTGTTACCCTCACCACCTACACTCACACAGTAACTGGAGGGTAACAGCTTCCCAAAGTCCCTCAGCGTTACCCTCACCACCTACACTCACACAGTAACTGGGGGGTAACAGGTACCAATGTCCCACAGCGTTACCCTCAGCACCTACACTCACTCAGTAACTGGGGGGTAACAGCTTCCCAATGTCCCTCAGTTTTTCCCTCAGCAACTACACTCACACAGTAACTGGTGGGTAACAGCTTCCCAATGTCCCACAGTTTTACTCTCAGCACCTACTCTCAGACAGTAACTGGGGGGTAACAGCTTCCCAATGTCCCTCATGTTACCCTCAGCAACTACACTCACACAGAAACTGGGGGGTAACAGCTTCCCAATGTCCCTCAGCGTTGCCCTCAGCACCTACACTCACACAGTAACTGGGTGGGGGGGGGGGGTAACAAATTCCCAATGTCCCTCAGTGTTACCCTCAGCATCTACACTCACACAGTAACTGGGGGGGTAACAGCTTCCCAATGTCCCTCAGTGTTACCCTCAGCACCTACACTCACACAGTAATTGGAAGGTAACCGCTTTCCCAATGTCCCCCAGTGTTAGCCTCAGCACCTACACTCACACAGTAACTGGGGGGGTAACAGCTTCCCAATGTCCCTCAGTTTTA
>NC_057713.1:27595889-27608168 GCF_004010195.1 Chiloscyllium plagiosum
ATCATGCTCACTGATCTGTAGTTACCTGGAATATCCTTACTACCCTTCTTGTACAGGGGGACAACATGAGCAATCCTCCAGTCCTCCGGCACCTCACCTGTGTTTAAAGATGCCACAAAGATAGCTATTTCCTCTCTTGCCTCCCTCAGCAACCTGGGATGGATCCCACCTGGTCCTGGGGATTTGTCCACCTTAATATCCTCTAGCCTACCCAACACAACTTCCCTACTTCTGTCAACGTGATCCAGACTAATCAAACTTCTATCTCTAATCTTAACATTCATCATGTCCCTCTCCTCAGTGAACACTGATGCAAAGTAATCATTCAGAATCTCACCCATTCTATCAGGTTCGGCACACAGCCTTCCTTCGTTATCCTTTAGTGGACCAATCCTTTCTCTAGTTACCCACTTACTTCTTATATAAGAATAAAATGCTTTGGGATTCTCCTTAATTCTGCTCGCTAAAGTTATTTCATGACCCCTTTTAGCCCGCTTGATTCCTCATTTAAGATTGGTCCTACTCTCCCAACATTCCTCCAGGGCCCTTTCAGTTCTTAGCTGCCCAGACCTTATGTATGCTTCCCTTTTCCTCTTGGCTAGTTGTACAATTTCTCCTGTCATCCACGGTTTACGAATCTTGCCTTTCCTATCCTTTGCCTTCAACTGGACATGCCTATCCTGCATTATCTTCAACCTATCTTTGAAAGCCTCTCTCATATCAAATGTGGACTTCCCTTCAAATACCTGTGTCCAATCCACATTTCCCAGCTCCTTCCTAATTTCGATATAATTGGCCTTGGCCCAGTTTAGCACTCTTCCCTCAGGACCACTCTCATCTTTGTCTTCAAGTATTCTAAAACTTACAGAATTGTGGTCACTGTTCCCAAAGAAATCCCCCACTGCAACTTCTACCACCTGGCCTGGCTAATTCCCCAACACCAGGTCCAAAATGGCCCCTTCCCTTGTAAGACTATTGACATACTGCTCCAAAAAACTCTCCTGGACGCTTACGAATTCTATCCCATCCAGCCTTCTGACACTAAGTGTGTCCCAGAACCTTACAGGTGACGAGCTGAATAAATTCTCCAGATAGGGGCCAGTAGACTGAGAGGTCGAGTTGTTGAAGGTTGGTGAGGGACTGGACAATACTTACCAGGGCAAGGCATGTTGGTACAGGCTAGTTCTCCGTTCACACAGGAACTAAAACAAAACAAAACAAAAAGAAGTTCACAATCCAAGCCTAATCTTTCTGATTTCAAGTCTGTCACTAAACAGAAGGACAAGCCAGGGAACTATAGACCGGTGAGCCTGACCTCGGTGATGGGCAAGTTGTTGGAAGGAATCCTGAGGGGCAGGATGTACATGTATTTGGAAAGGCAAGGACTGATTAAGGATAGTCAACATGGCTTTGAGCGTGGGAAATCATGTCTCACAAACATGATTGAGTTTTTTGAAGAAGTAACAAAGAGGATTGATGAGGGCAGAGCGGTAGATGTGATCTATATGGACTTCAGAAAGGCGTTTGACAAAGTTCCCATGGGAGACTGGTTAGCAAGGTTAGATCTTACGGAATACAGGGAGAACTAGCCATTTGGATACAGAACTGGCTCAAAGGTAGAAGACAGAGGGTGGTGGTGGAGGGGTGTTTTTCAGACTCAAAGCAGAGTTTTCTATTACATTCTTGACTAGGAAACAGGATGTAAATTACTCCTGTCCGAACTCCTAGCCTCTGATCGGCACTCATCACCATTTTATGTATGTGGCTGGTCCAGTAGAACTGGTCAATGCTAAGCCCTTAGGATATTGGATGGTGGAAGATTCAGCCATGGTCATTCCATTGGATGTCAAGGATAATTGTCAAGTTCTCTCTTGTTGGAAATGGTTACTGCCCAGCATTTGTGTGGTATGAATGCCCCTTATTAAGCTTAGAGATTGCCCAGATCTTGCTGTATTTGAGGACGGACTATTTCAGTAGTTAAGGAGAAGTCCTGAAAGGTGGTGAACATTGTGCAGTCATCCACAATATCCCCAGTTCTGACCTTTTTTGATGGAGGGAAGAACATTGATGAAGCAGCTGAAGGAACTCATGTAGTATTTTCTTTGGGGATAGTGGGTGATGTGATGGTTGACCTTGTTTACAAAATTATGAGGGGCATGGATAGGGTAAATAGGCAAAGTCTTTTCCCTGGGGTCGGGGAGTCCAGAACTAGAGGGCATAGGTTTAGGGTGAGAGGGGAAAGATATAAAAGAGACCTTAGAGGCAAGTTTTTCACGCAGAACGTGGTACGTGTATGGAATGAGCTAACAGAGGAAGTGGTGGAGGCTGGTACAATTGCAACATTTAAGAGGCATTTGGATGGGTATATGAATAGGAAGGGTTTGAAGGGATATGGGCCGAGTGCTGGCAGGTGGGACTAGATTGGGTTGGGATATCTGGTCGGCATGGACGGGTTGGACCGAAGGGTCTGTTTCCATGTTGTACATCTCTATGACTCTATGACTCCACATTTATACAAGCTTCCACATTGCCATGATCTGTGGCTGGTGTTGTGGCTGAGTGCAGATGGGAACACTGGAGTAGGAAGAGATCGTTCTGCCCTCAATCCAGTTCATCCATCCATAGTTTCATATGGCCTCCAAGCCCCTTCATTCCCCTCTTGGGAAGAGTTGGAGTCGGAGGTAGGGTCCCAGCAGTGAATAACAGATGGAGGGACTGCACTGACTGGAAATAATTCCTCACTGAATTCAATCAAAGGAACTTTCTGTGAAAACTGATCAGGTTTTGAGAATAGAACTGAGGGTGAAATCTAATCTGACAGCAGCATTCAGCCACACATTGGGAAAGTTATAGCAAGCAGATATAGTAAATAGAGGAAGGCCAATATTTCTGAATGCCATTACAAGGTCAGTGGGAAGCGACAAAAGAAGTTTAGCCCACGTGCTGTAGGTAATCCAACTCCGCCCTCAGGGAATAAATTCCCAAATATTGGCCCAGTGACACAGAAGAAACAAAGATATATTTCCAAGTCAGGGTGGTGAGTGGCTTGGAGGGGAACTTGCAGGGGATGGTGTCCCATTTATATGCTGCCCTTGTCCTTCTAGATGGAAGTGGTCATGAGTTCTGGAAGGAGCTGTCTAAGATTCTTTGGTGAATTTCTGTAGTGCAAATCAGAAACAGGAAAAGACCAGTCACTTTACTGGGAGTTTTTCCACAGACCGCACCCCCCCCCCATAGCAACAGAGACATGGAGGAGCAGATTGGAAGACAGATTTTGGAAAGGTGCAGAAGTAACAGGATTGTTGTAATGGATGACTTCAACTTCCCTAATATTGATTGGAACTTCCTGAATGCAATAGTTTGGATGGAGAAGATTTTGTCAGGTACGTCCAAGAACGATTCTGATTCAATATGTATTTAGGACAACTAAAGGGGAGGCCATATTGGATTTTATGCTCGGCAACGAACCAGGTCAAGTGTCAGATCTCTTGTTGGGAGAGCATTTCGGTGATAGTGATCACAACTCCCTGTCCTTTACTGTACTCGTGGGGAGGGATAGGAGCAGATGAGATGGGAAAGTATTTAATTGGTGGTGGAGGGAAATTACAATGCTATTAGGCAGGAACTGTGGTACATAAATTGGGAAAATGCACAACAGAAATGTGGAGTTTGTTTAGGGAGCACTTACTGCGAGTGCTGGATAGGTTTGTCTCACTGTGGCAAGGAAGGGATGGTAGGGCGAAGGAACATTGGATGACAAGAGATATGGAACATCCAGTCAACAGGAAGAAGGAAGCTGACCTAAGGTTGAGGAGACAAGGATCAGACAGGGCTCGAGAGGGCTACAAGATAGCCAGGGAGAAACTAAAGAATGGACTTAGGGAAGTGAGAAGGGGCCGTGAAAAAGCCTTGGCAGGTAGGATTAAGGAAAACCCTAAGGCATTCCACACTCATGTTAGGAACAAGAGGATGGCCAGAGTGAGAATAGGGCTAATCAGGGCTAGTGGAGGGAACTTGTGTCTGGACTCGAAGGAGATAAGGGAGGTCCTCAATGAATGCTTTGCTTCAGTATTCACTACTGAGAGGGACCTTGTCATTTGAGAGGGCAGGGTGAAACAGGCTGATATGCTCAAACAGATTGATGCTACGGAGGATATGCTGCAAATTCTATGGCTGGCCCATAGAAGACAAAGAGGGACAGTTGATGGGAAGTATTCATCCCAGAGATCCGTGACCAGTGACATTCTGCAGGAATCTGTTCTGGGTGATTTTTCTGAATTACTTGGATGAGGAAGTGGAAAGGTGGATTAATAAGTTTGTCAATGACACTAAAGTTGGTGGAGTTGTGGATAGTGTGGAGATTGTTGTAGATTGCAATGGGACATTGATAGGATGCAAAGTTGGGCTGAGAAGTGGCAGATGGAGTTCAATCTGGAAAAGCGTGAAGTGATTCATTTTGGGAGGTCGAATTTGAATGCAGAATACAGGGTTATAGGCAGGATTCTTGGCAGTGTGGAGGAACAGAGGGATCTTGGCGTCCATATACATGGATCTCTCAAAGTTGCCACCAAAGTTGATAGGGTTGTTTACAAGGCATATGGTGTGTTAGCTTTCATTAGCAGAGAGATTGAGTTTAAGAGCCGCAAGGTTATGTTGCAGCTCTATGGAGTCCTGGTTAGACCACACTAGGAATATTATAGCTATGTTTATGTTGTGAATCCAGTTAAGTTTCTGATCAATGATAACCCCCAGGATGCTGTGATTCAGTGATGGTAACACCACTGAATGTCAATGGGCAGTGGCTAGATTGTCTCTTGTTGGAGATGGTCAAATGTTACTTGCCACTGATCAGCCCAACCTGGATATTGAGGACTGATGAAGAGGGTTGAGGGTAGTAGCGTATTGGATACTGTGCAGACAAAATTCAAAACTCATCCAATAAAGCATGAGTTAGTGAAACTAAAGTACATGGAATCAAATGGCCTATAGCAACGCAGAGTCAAAACCAGCAAAAGGACACGCAACACATAGTTATAGTCTCTGTCTGCAGCGAGCAGGTGATGACATTCTCCAGGTGATGGTTTCCTGAAAATTTTTTTTTGATAATAATAAGAACCTCGACTTTTTGAAAAAAATGTATTTATTCTTGTACAGGATGTGGGCTCATGGCTGGGCCAGCGTTTATTGCCCATTGTGCAGGATTCTTGTGCAGGATGTGGGCTCACTGGCTGGGCCAGCGTTTATTGCCCATTGTACAGGATTCTTGTACAGGATGTGGGCTCACTGGCTGGGCCAGCGTTTATTGCCCATCTCCAATTGCCTGGAGGGAAATTAAGAGTCAACCACGTTGCTGTGGGTCTGGGGTCACATGTAGACCCAGCCCAAGTAAGGATGGTAAGGTCCTTCCCTAAAGGACACCAGTAAGATAGGCAGATACATAGCAAATACAGTTTAAGAGAAACAAGCATGAAGTTGGAATGGAGTGTGAGAGTAGAATTCAACTGAGAGGACAAGACAGCTTGAGAAGGTTATTAGCTCCAAGCAGGCAATTTAGGGTTTAACTAGCAAAGTCATGGGTCAGTGTTAGTAGAAAAGCTTTCCTCAATAAATTTACTGAAATAGATTATCTGGCCATTATTCCATGGTTACTTCAGGGATATTGCTGTGTAACCTGGCTGCCATATTAAATTTCATTCAGTAAAAAGTGTTTTGGAATGTCTTGAGGTTGATGAATACCCTATATCATTGGGTGATATTCTATTTAATGCTGACTTGAGCAGCCTCGACCAGGAGTGTATTTGCTGATATTTAATAATAACTCACCAGGAGTTGCAGCTGTTAACCTGAGGTATAACTGTTCCCGGTAACAATCTTGTCCCTGTTCTCAGATCCAAACATGTACAATCCTTTCGTTCAACACAGGACGATCCATTTTCATTTAAAACCTTCCCATTTGTACAGTAACAGCCTGGCTCACAGCTCCATACACATCGCTGAAAACCAAGCAAATGGTCAGAAAGAGTAAAACACGCAGAGACACGGTGAGGCATGGCCACAGGTCAGGAATGGCTTTTACTGGGCATCCCTCGTAGGTGCAGGAGGTTAAAGAGGGGGTCGTTCAGAGTTAACCACATTGCTGTAGGTCTGGTGTCACATGTAGGCCAGACCGGGTAAGGATGGCAATTTCTTTCCTGAAAAGACATTAGTGAACCAGATGGATTTTACAACAATCGACAGTAATTAAATGATCACCTTAGAAGAGATTTTCACTCCAGGATTTTAATGGATTTTAATTTTACAGCAGCCTCAATGGGATTCGAATCATATCCTCAGACTATTAACCTGGAATATAGCTTACTCTTCCAGTGACCTTACACCACTACATCCCGACTCGGACCCTGGCCAGTTTCCAGTCAGTGTATGGTTGGTACCCTCACTCTGATTGGACAGTCAGGGTCCTTGCTCTGATTGGACAGTCAATGATAACTTAGGTGGTTCCTCTGTTGAAGTGAACTTTTGGGGTAAACAATGATTTGGGTTTTACTCACCGTGAGGTCATCACAGCTCCGGGGGCAGGACGGTCCACATTGGTGGTAGACAGAGCCCACAATTGAAGAACAGTTTACCACTGGAACAGAATGAAGTAAATTTCAGGGTAAACTTGTGAGACCAGGAACCTATCACCCCATTAACGTACTCAACAATCTCCTGGCACCTCCCCCAGATAGAGAAGATCCCACTACCTGTAATCCACTCCACCTAGTGGGTGTTCCAGAGTCTCCTCACCCTATCGACAACCATCACTGTGTCACAGTGACCTTCTGGTAATCTCTGAGATTACTGACAGGAAGAGCCTCAGTCGGTGCTCTCTATAGACACCAGCCTGATCCTCCTAATGAGGATCCATTCTGGATCTCAGGATTCACTTGTAAATCTGCGTTCCGACTCTAAGCTCCTGCTTATCTCCAAGTGAAACACAGGGAAGTAAACAGCCTGTGAGAGGACCTACTGATTTCACACGATCTTTACCTGGACAGTGACCTTTACCTGGACAATGCTCCCTGTGGCACGGCTCAGTTCCAGAGCTTGGACCCTCACAGAAATCCCCATCTCCCTGGGGAGGGGGTCTATCACAAAGCCGGCTTCGAGATCTCACACCGTCCCCACAGCTTCGTGAACAATCACTCCACAAGGACCACTCTCCCCAGGCACCAGCTCCTAAAGAAAAACCACAGAGTTCAGGAACACAGTCACTTCAGGACAACAAGCAACATTATGTGGAGAGGGGACGGGGATTGGATTTCAAAGAGTTATAGAGTCACAGAGATGTACAGCATGGAAACAGTCCCCTCAGTCCAACCTGTCCATGCCGACCAGATATTCAAACCTAATCTAGTCCCACCTGCCAGCACCCGGCCTTTATCCCTCCAAACCGTCACTGAAGATCCGTGAATAGTGATGTTTTTAAATTCAAATACCCCCCCTCCCCATCCCCTCAGTAATAAAGACCAATATTCTTTTTTAGTCACACAATACAGAAGCAGTTCTTCAGTCCATTGTGTCTGCATCAACAAAACCTACTCTAAATTTACGCTAGTGCCACTCTCTAGAACTTCACCCATAGCCATGAATGTTATCCTTTTTAAATACTTGCTGCACCTGCATGCTAACCTTTTATGCTTCCCTCACAATAACATCCAGATCCCTCTGTGCTGCCCTTTTTTGGAAGTCTCAGAATCATAGAATCCGTATTGTGTGAAAACAGGCCATTTGGCCCAACAAGTCCACACCAGCCCTTCAAAGAGTAATCCACCCAGACCCAATTCCCCAATCCTATTACTCTACATTTACCCCTAATGCACCTAACCCACACATCCCTGAATACTATGGGCAATTTAGCATGGCCAATTCACCTAACACCTGCACACCTTTGGATTGTGGGAGGAAACCAGAGCACCCAGAGGAAACTCACGCAGACACGGGGAGAATGCGCGAACTCCACACAGACAGTTGCCCAAGTCTGGAATCAAACCCGGGTCCCTGGTGCTGTGAGGCAACAATGTTAACCACTGAGCTTCCGGGCCGCTCTGTCTTCATTTAACTAATAGTTTGCCTTTTGATTCTTCTTACCAACGTGCGTGACCTCATACTTTTCGACATTAAACTCCATCTGTCAAGTTTTTGCCAACTCATTCAAACTACCAATATCCCCTTCACAGATTCCTTATGTTCTCATCACAATTAGACTTCCCACCTATTTTTCGATTATCAGTAAATTGGGACACATTACACCTGTCCCCTTCCCTCAGTCATTAATATCAATGGTCTATAATTGAGGCTCTAGGGCTGGTCTTTGCAACACTCCACAACTAATGATATTAGTTATGTCATTCCACTCTGATAAAGTCACATTAATCCTGGCTCTATCTTCTGCATGTCAACCAATCCTCAATCCACGCTAATACATTGCCACATAAACATGAGCTTCTACCTAGTGAATAACTTTTTGTGTGGCACCTTATCAAATGTCTTTTGAAATTCCAAATACCTAACATTAACTGGTTCCCCTTAATCATCTCTGCTTGTTAAATCCTCAGGACTCCAGCAAATTTGTCAAACAGGATTTCCCCTTTCACAAAACCACGTTGAGTCCCTTTGATTAAATTAAGCTCTTCTAAATGGCTTGCTGTTTCTTCTTAATAATGGACCCTGACAATTTCCCAATGATTAATGTTAGACTAACTGACCTATAGTTTCCTGATTCAGGGTATCACATTTGTGGTTTTCCATTCCACTGTGTTATAGACTAGGCCAGACCACTCAAAACATTCTAAACAGGCAGCCCAGACCATAACTTTGAAATCTGTTTCAGTAAGTGTACAGTGAAAATTACCTAAAGTTAGCAAGGTTGACTACCAGGTTTAAAAACTGACAAAAATTTATTCATAAAATTACTCAATGAAACACAAAGAACAGAATAAAGAACCCCTACAGAACTTAGTCTATCCAAACTAGACTAAATTATGCTGTTCCAAATATACAGAACAGTCCCAATAAGCAAACTCCCTTAGAAACCAGTATAAATGCATAGATCAGATGCTTATAGGTTAAAGTTAGAAGGGCAGAGAGAGAAAGAGAGAGAGAAAGAGAGAGAGGGTTTATTTCCACACAGCTCACTGTTGAACCCCCAACTGGTTCTTGACTGAACTAAACTGCTCAGCTAGAGAGCTGACCTCTCCCCTTTCATTACACAGGTCACTTCTAAAACATGACCATTTTGGCCTGAAGTCTCATCTGTTTACATATAAATAAAAAGGCCTCTCAATCCCCTTTAATCTCTGTACCAACCCAGACTAATCGGAACTGAGAGTGGTTTATTGCCCCTCTGAAAAAAAATGATATTGTATCCTTGAGAAAAGGAACAACTTTTAGAAAAAAGAAACCAGCTTTGTGATACCTCCCCCTTTAAAAAAGTGAATCATCAATACCAAAAGATGGCTTCATTTTTAAAACTTTTCAAAAGCCCGGTTAGTAGTCTAAACACACGTATACACTATAATACCTATACACATGCAAACATGCACAACCACATGCAAATTCAGGCTGTGGCACACCCACCACCGAACACCTCCGTATCTCATTCAAGTTTCGACAATGCATCGGTAATCACATTTTCTCATCCTGCCACCTGCACAATTGCCAAGTGGAACAGCTGCAACAACAAGCTCTATCTAAACAGGCTGGTGTTTTTGTCCTTAATTTTTTCCACAAATGTCAATGGGCTGTGATCAGTGTATACGATTGTCTCAGATGCATTGCTGGTAACATAGGCACTGAAATGTCGTAATGCCAACACCAAGCTTAAAGTCTCTTTCTCCACTGTTGAATATTTCTGTTGATGAATGTTCAACTTCCTGGAACAATACCCGATGGGTCTTTCTATTCCCTCATCATCCTCCTGCAGGAGCACCACATCGACCCCCACATCACTGGCATCAATAGCCCCCTTGAAAGGCTTTGTGTAATCCGGTGTGGCTAATACTGGGGGCAGTGGTTAACAGTTTTTAGGCTGTCAAATGCCTTTTGACAGTCCTCTGTCCATTGAAACATCTTGCCCTTTTTTAACAATTTGGTGAGTGGAGCAGCTACACCACTAAAGTCTGGCATAAATGTTCGGTAAAATCCATTCAATCCCAGGAGCCGTAAGGACCCGCATTACTGCTTTATTCATTGACGGTATGGGAAATTCCCCAATTACTTTCATTTTGCATCTCGTGGGGTCATTTGTCCATGTCCAATAACATGGCCCTGGAAGGTAACTTGGGCTTTGGCAAATTCACTTTTAGCCAGATTTACCATCAAGCCTGCCTTCCAAAGTTGATCGAACAAGTCCGATAAATACTGTAAATGTTCCTTCCATGAGTGACTAAAAATCACCAGGTCATCAATGTACACCACACTGTTGGGTAATCGGGCATTGACCTTATTAGTCAGTCTCTGGAATGTGGCTGGAGCGTTTTTCATACCAAATGGCATGACTTTGAACTGATAATAGCCCATTTGGCATTACCAAAGCCGAAATTGCCTTTGCTGTCTCTGACAGAGGTACTTAGAAATTTAAGTTGCATGTCCCACTTTTTTGACAGTCCTCCAACCGTGGAATTGGATATGCATCAGTCTTTGCAACAGCGTTGACTTTGCGATAGCCCACACATAACCGTTGGGTACCATCTGGCTTTGGCACCATGACTATGGGTGAGCTCCAGTCACTGTAACTCACTTTGATTGTGCCATCTTGGAGCATGTGCTTTATCCCCTTCTGAACCTGTGCCAACTTTAGAGGTTATGCCAAGAAGGATGTTGCTTAATCGGAACAGCATCTCCGATATCTACATCATGCGCAATTAGGTTAGAACTTCCCAGTTTATTTTCACGTTTCCTCATGTGATAAAAATAACTCTTTCAGGTCATTTCGATTTTCTTGTGGAAGGTAACTCAATAATTTATCCCAATTTTTGACAACTTCTGCATTGTCCAATTTAATTTGAGGAATGTCCAATTCAGAATCCTCTGAACGTGGTTCTTCCTTCTGTGCTGTAGTCATTAACACCTTCTCTTCTTGCTTTCCTTCCCTATAGAAATACCTTTTGAGCATATTCACATGACACACTCTGTGAAACTCCTTTCTGTCTGGAGTCCTTATCAAGTAGTTCACCTCACTCAATTTCCTCTCAATTTGATACGGTCCACAAAACCTTGCTTTTAAAGGCTCATCTGTTACTGGAAGTAACACCAATACCTTATCCCCAATTGTAAAATTGTGAATTTGTGATTTCTTATCTGCTTTCTGTTTCATTGTACGCTGTGATACTTTCAAATGCAGTCCAGCTAATTCTCCAGCTCAATTTAATCATTCTCTAAAATGTGACACATAGTCCAAATGGGTGGTCTCTGAATGCTGACTTATTAATTTCTCCTTAAACAATTTTAACGGTCTTCTTACTTCATGCCCAAAAATTAATTCAAATGGACTGAATTTGGTCGATTCATTCGGTGCATCTCTGATCGCAATAAGTACAAATGAAACTTGTATCTGGATCTGGATAGTCCTGACCTTAAGCCCTCAACGTGGTCGTTAGTGTTTGATGCCATCTCTCTAGCGCCCCCTATGATTGCGGATGGTACGCAGTAGGTTTGAATTGCTTTATTCCCAAATTATCCATAATCTCCTTGAATAGTTTGGATGTGAAGTTTGATCCTTGATCTGACTGGATCTCTATTGGCAGTCTGTATCTAGTAAAACAATTAAGTAATTCTTCTACAACCCTTTTAAGCTGTGATGTTGCGTAATGGGATTGCCTCTGGAAACTTAGTTGACACATCCATTATTGTTAATAAATACATATTCCCACTTTTTGTTTGAGGTCAGGACCTATGTAATCAATCAAGACTCTTGTGAAAGGTTCCTCAAATGCTGGAATAGGTATTAAAGGGGCAGGTTTTATTACTGCCTGCGGTTTTCCAATGAGCTGACATGTATGACACGTCTGGCAAAATTCAAATTTGTGTAGTCCATGCCAGTAAAATGTCTGTATTTTAGCTATTGACTGAGCATATTGCAGCGCTGATGAAAGAACTCGAGGACCTTAGGCTCATCCGAGAGAATGAGATCTTTCTGGACAAGACCTTCAGCGAGGTTATTACACCGACCATACCAGAAGAGAGCAGAAGAGAGCAGACGATGAGGAAGGCAGAGAGGAGACAGGTGCAAGAGACCCC
>NC_057713.1:27611340-27618630 GCF_004010195.1 Chiloscyllium plagiosum
ATCTGTGTGTTCTTGTACACCAGTCAATGAAGGCAAGCATGCAGGTACAGCAGGTAGTGAAGAAGGCTAATAGCATGCTGGCCTTCATAACAAGAGGGATTGAGTATAGAAGCAAAGAGGTGCTTCTGCAGCTGTACAGGGCCCGGGTGAGACCACACCTGGGGTACTGTGTGCAGTTCTGCTCTCCAAATTTGAGGAAAGACATTCTGTTCATAACAAGAGGGATTGAGTATAGAAGCAAAGAGGTGCTTCTGCAGCTGTACAGGGCCCGGGTGAGACCACACCTGGGGTACTGTGTGCAGTTCTGCTCTCCAAATTTGAGGAAAGACATTCTGACTATTGAGGGAGTGCAGCATAGGTTCACGAGGTCAATTCCTGGAATGGCGGGAATACCTTGCACTGAAAGAGTGAAGCGACTGGGCTTGTATACCCTTGAGTTTAGAAGACTGAGAGGGGATCTGATTGAGACATATAAGATTATTAAAGGATTGGACACTCTGGCAGCAGGAAACATGTTTCCGCTGATGGGTGAGTGTCGAACTAGAGGACACAGCTGAAAAATACGGGGTAGACCATTTAGGACAGAGATGAGGAGAAACCTCTTCACCCAGAGAGTGGTGGCTGTGTGGAATGCTCTGTCCCAGAGGGCAGTGGAGGCCCAGTCTCTGGATTCATTTAAGAAAGAGTTGGATAGAGCTCTCAAGGATTGTGGAATCAAGGGTTATGGAGATAAGGCAGGAAGAGGATACTGATTAGGAATGATCAGCCATGATCATATTGAATGGCGGTGCAGACTCGAAGGGCTGAATGGCCTACTTCTGCACCTATTGTCTATTGTCTATTGTGTTTTCCTCACCCCTAAATGACCTCCAAGTGGTAGCTCATGCACCACTCGCAGCACCTCCTTTTTACACCCTACTGGCAAACCAATTTGATGAATCTCTGCCCATCTCAGCTGCTTGAATGTGTGATGGTCTCCATTTCTTCATTAAGACATCATTTGTTCAGTCATAACACACAGGGATGCATTCATTTTTCTTCTCTGGAAATGTGTTTTGATATAACTGTTTTAACTTCTCATCTTTCTGCTATAATTCAGTAGGTTTAGCAGAGCTTAAGATACTTGCATGCTTATCTATTTACTCCTGTACTGTCCTACTTATCTGATCAAAAACATCTTGGATAAAGCTAGGTCAGTTTCCTTATCTGTGCCTTTTAGTCTCTCCTGCTTCAGCTTATGCCTCTGTGATCTTGTGATTACACAATCTGGGAAAAATCCTGGATAAACATTCTTCATTTCTTCAGTTGTCTGCGTCTCCACTGACTTTTCAATTAGAGTAGGCAATACGCCTCCCGGTGAATCAGTTGTATCATTTGCAAGGACAAAGTGTATTCCTGGAGCTGAGAGTTTGTCCAATACTCCCACTACAAATTCTCCACTCTTCTCTGGACTCTCTAGCCTCACTTTACATAACTGAGCACTTTTTGTCTCACCATGAATTCCTGTTACCAGTACCTTTACTGGCAATAGTCCCTCAGGAGTACATATCTCCTCATCCCTCAGCATTACAGACAGAGAAGATCCTGTGTCTCTTAATATTGCAACCTCCTCACCAAATGCTCCTGATCTATGTGAATAAACTTTGCCCTTGCATATATATTTTTTAAGCAGATCTGGCACTTCCTCCTTAATCAACCTCTGATCTTCTCTTCACTCCAGGCCTGTCTGGTTTTCCTACATCTGGCTTTCTCCTAGCCCACCAACACTGTGATTTCAAGTGGCCCACTTTATTACAATGCAAACATTGGAGCTTTTTAATTTCTTTGTCCCCATCAAAGGTTTCTTATTTTACCCTGTGCTAAATTATCTTATGATCTTCACTGCGATATACCTTTCCCTTTCCCCGTGAGGATTTTTCTTTGCTCCAGTTTCTATCCCTCATGGACTGAAATTGATTTTGGAAGCCAAACCAGAGTTTTATAGAACAGCTCATAATCACCAGCCCCTTCAGTTGCTAACCTTGCTGTTTTAACTCTCTGCTCTTCCACATGAGTTCGCACTACTTCAGGCAGTGAATTTTTGAATTCCTCCAAAATAATTACCTCTCTAAGGGCATTATAGGTTTGCTCAATTTTTAATGCTCTTATCCATGTATCGAAATTACTCTGTTTGATCCTTTTAAATTCAATGTAAGTTTGACATGGGCCTGTCCTTATGTTCCTGAAACGTTGTCTATAGGCTTCTGGCACAAGCTCATATGCACTTAAAATGGCTTCTTTCACTTCCTTATACTCTCCAGAAACCCCCTATGACAATGATGTGAATACCTCATTTGTCCTACCTAGAAGTTTCATTTGGATCAACAAAACCCACATTGCCTCTGGCCACTGCATTTGTTTAGCCACCTTTTCAAATGAGATGAAAAAGGCTTCCACATCCTTCTCATCAAATTTAGGCAATGCTTGAACATACTTAATCAGTTTCTCACTCGGCTTCTGACTACCAGGGGCTTGCTCATCCTTACTTCCTTCCTCACTGAGCCTCACCTCAGCCTTTATCTCCCGCCTTTTAAGCTGACTTTCCTTTTTAAGTAGGAGAAAGTGAGGGCTGCAGATGCTGGGGATCAGAGCTTAAAAATATATTGCTGGAAAAGCGCAGCAGGTCAGGCAGCATCAAAGGAGCAGGAAGATCGACGTTTCGGGCATAAGCCCTTCTTCAGGAATGAGGAGGGTGTGCCAAGCAGGCTAAGATAAAAGGTAGGGAGGAGGGACTTGGGGGAGGGGCATTGGGAATGCGATAGGTGGAAGGAGGTTAAGGTGAGGGTGATAGGCCGGAGAGGGGGTTGGGGCGGAGAGGTCGGGAAGATGATTGCAGGTCAAGAAGGCGGTGCTGAGTCTGAAGGTTCGGACTGAGAAAAGGTGGAGGGAGGGGAAATTAGGAAACTGGAGAAATCTGAGTTCATCCCTTGTGGTTGGAGGGTTCCTTGGCAGAAGATGAGGCGCTCTTCCTCCAGGCGATGGAGGAGGCCAACGACCTGCATGTCCTTGGTGGAGTGGGAGGGGGAGTTGAAGTGTTGAGCCACAGGGTGGTTGGGTTGGTTGGTGTGGGTGTCCTAGAGGTGTTCTCTGAAATGTTCCGCAAGTAGGCGGCCTGTCTCCCCAATGTATAGGAGGCCACATCGAGTGCAACAGATGCAGTAAATGATGTTTCCTTTTTAAGTGTCAATTTTTTAAGTTCAAAAGCTCTCTCCTTTTCTTTCTCTGCTCTCTCTTTTCCCTTTTTTCCTATTTTAATTGTAACTCAAACGGTTTCCTTTCTGTTGCCCCTTTCTTATCTCTCACCGCTACTCAAGCTGCTTATTTGCAATTGAATTCTTGCCATCTGTATAGATTCTGATGGTTTCTCCAACATGTTTAAATGCTGAACTACTTCTGTAATTATCTCTCCTTTCCTCACAAAAAAGAAACCAGCTTTGTGACACCTGGAGCTAGTATTTTAATCAAATATTTGTCCCTTGTGCTAGAGACAGCTACAATAACTTTCCTCTCATTAGTACTTTGTTTTACCAATATCTTCAGGAGCTTATAGTCATCCACTGTGAAAACTGCAAAATATCCGTTTAAATTATCTACCATTTCCCTATTCCCCATTACCTATTCCATTGATGCAATCTTCAAGAATCTGACGCTAACTTTGGCAACTGGCTTTTTATTTGCCCATCGAAACTCTTGCCGTTTGTTTTTTTCTATTTCTTGTCAATTTATTTTTTAAATCAATTCTTTCCTTTATTATATCATTGAACTATTCCTCCAAAGCCCCAGGCTAATATTCTGGGGAATACTTCAAATGCTGGAAATCTGAAGCTAACACAGAAATTGCTGGAGAAACTCAGTAGGTCTGGCAGCATCAGTGGGCAGAGAAACAGAGTTAATGTTTTGAGACCAGTTCTGAAGAAGGGGAAGAGAAGGAGGCCATTCAGCCTTTGAGCCTGTTTTGCCATTCAATGTGATCATGGCTGATCATTGAACTCAATTTGCCGTTTCTGATTTTCCCTATGATCCTTTCATCTCTTTAGCCCCAAGTGCTATATCCAACTCCCTCCCGGAAAAACTGTAAGGTTATCCACTTTGGTAGAGAAACAGATAGACAGAGTATTTCTTAAATCGTAAAAGGCTAGAAAGTGCAGCTGTAGACAGACTTAGGTGTCCTTGTTAATCAATCACTGTGGGCTAGCACACAGGTGCAGCCAGTTATTAGGAAGGCTAATGGACGATGAGCCTTTATTGTAAGAAGAATTAAGTACAGGGGCAGTGGCGTCTTGTTCAGTTGTATAGGAGCTTGGTTGGACCACACCCACAATACTGTGTGCAGGTTTGGTCTCCTCATCTCAAGAAAGATATCAACAGTGGCACAGATGATAAGAGCAGGGAAGTGATGTTGGAGCTCTACAGAACTTAGATTAGGCCACAGCTGGAGTACAGTCTGCAGTTCTGGTCCCCAGACTGTCAGAGGGAGGCGACAGCACCAGAGCGGGTGCAGAGGGGATTCAGCAGGTTGTTGCCTGGGATGGAGAGATTCAGTGATGGAGAGAGGCCAGATAAGCTCAGGTTACAGCACAGAGGGTTGAGGGGGACCTGATGGAGGTGTGTAAGATTATGAGGTGCATGAACCAGCTGGATAGGAAGCAGCTGTTCCCTTACTTGAAGGGTCAATAACAAGGGGATATAATTTTAAGGTAAAAGGCAGGATGTTTAGAGAGGATTGAGGAAAAGCTTTTTCACCCAGAGGGTGATGGGGATCTGGGATGTACTGGCTGGGAGGGGAGACAGGAAGCCTCACAAACTTGAAAAGCCAGGGTTGGAGGGTTTGAGCTTTAGGGAGATGCTGAACAGGCTGGGGCTGTTTTCCCTGGAATGTTGGAGGCTGAGGGGTGACCTTATAGAGGTTTATAAAATCATGAGGGGCATGGATAGGATAAATAGACAAAGTCTCTTCCTTGGGGTGGGGAGTCCAGAACTAAAGGGCATAGGTATAGGGTGAGAGGGGAAAGATATAAAAGAGATCTAAGGGGCAACTTTTCACGCAGAGGGTAGTGCGTGTATGGAGTGAGCTGCCAGAGGAAGTGGTGGAGACTGGTACAATTGCACCATTTAAGAGGCATTTGGATGGGTATATGAATAGGAAGGGTTTGGAGGGATATGGGCCAGATGCTGGCAGGTGGGACTAGATTGGGTTGGGATATCTGGTTGGCATGGTCAAGTTGGACCGAAGGGTCTGCTTCCATGCTGTACATCTCTATGATTGTATGACAGGCCTAGTGTTGGAAAGTGGGACTAGTGGATAGTAGTGTGTTTTTAGCAATACAGATGAAGGGCCTTTTCTATACTGTGCCATTGTATATTGTCACAGAGGGAGAGCAGTAATGGTTCCCCAGACTTGCTCCTGGGATGGTGGGACTATCCTATGGAGGAAGACTGGGGAAACAATCTGCATTCACTCGAGTGGCGAAAGATGAGAGGTGATATCATTGAAACCTACAAATACTTAAAGGAATAGATGGGGAGATGTGGATAAGATGTGCCCACAAGGGGCACGTGGAATCCAGCACTGGGGGAACAATTTAATAATAAGGAAGGTGACCTTTAGGACTGAGATGAGGAGAAATGATTTGAGTTAGAGGATTGTGAAGCTTTGGAATTCTCTACCAGAGAGAGCTGTGAAAACTCAGACTTTAGTTTCAGGTAGACATTGATAGAGTTCTGATTCTCAGTGTCATACAGGGTTATGGTGATAGGCTGGGTAAAACGCAATGATGAGTTTATTAAGCATGATTGTACTGAAGGTCGTATCAGGGTCAAAGGGCTGGAAGGGTGAAGTACCTCAAACATAAGTCCAATGGCAGCCACATAACTGTTGTTAAACTTTGGAAAAAAACCATCAGTTTGACGAATGCCCTTTTGGGATAGAAATCTACCATCCTTGCCTGGTGGTGATCTACTTGTGACTCCAGACCCACGGCAATATGAGTTACTCTAGGTAATAAATGCTGAACTAGCCAGCTTTGGCCTCATCCCCTGAGTGAATGTTTAAAATGTGTTAATGAACTGACTGTAATAAAACGGGGTTCAGTGGGGGCACTGTCCCACTGTCTTACAGATATACAAGCCCTCCCTAGCTCCCTCCCTCCCACCCTCCCTCTGTCCCTCGATTCACTCACTCACTTGAACACTGCTGCACATTACAGGGGTTAATCTCCTCCTCTGGACCAAGACAGGGCAGACCATTCCCAGCAGCACGGGGGTTCGTACAGAACCGGAATCGACGTTGGATACCCCCTCCACATGAAATGGAACAATCACTCCATGGAGTCCAGTCCGACCAATCACCATTCACTGCAAAGCAACATTATTGGTCATGCTCTGTGGCAATGTACAGAGGTCACAGGGTCAGAGAGTGGGGGGGGGTCACAAGGTTAGAGGGTGGAGGGTCACAGGATCAGAGGGAGGGTGTCATGGGGTCAGACAGAGGGGCTGTGTGTGCGTGCGTGTGTATGTGTATGTGTGCATCTGTATGTGTGCATGCATGTGCATGTGTGTGTATGTGTATGTCTGAGTGTGCGTGTGTGTGTGTATGCGTATGTCTGTGTATGTGCATGTGCGTGTGTATGCATGTCTGTGTGTGTATGCGTATGTCTGTGTATGAGCATGTGCGTGTCTATGTGTATGTTGTGTATGCGCATGTGTGTGCATGTGTATGTGTGTGCGTGTGCGTGTCTGTGTATGCGCATGTATGTGCATGTGCGTGTGTATGTGTATGTCTGTGTATGCGCACGTGTGTGCGTGTGCGTGTGTATGTGTATTCTGGATTAGTGGTGCTGGAAGAGCACAGCAGTTCAGGCAGCATTCGAGGAGCTTCGAAATCGACGTTTCGAGCAAAAGCCCTTCATCAGGAATAAAGGCAGTGAGCCTGAAACGTGGAGAGATAAGCTAGAGGAGGGTGGGGATGGGGAGAAAGTAGCATAGAGTACAATAGGTGAGTGGGGGAGGAGATGAAGGTGATAGGTCATGGAGGAGAGGGTGAAGTGGATAGGTGGAAAAGGAGATAGGCAGGTAGGACAAGTCCGGACAAGTCATGGGGACAGTGCTGAGCTGTAAGTTTGGAACTAGGGTGAGGTGGGGGAAGGGGAAATGAGGAAACTGTTGAAGTCCACATTGATGCCCTGGGGTTGAAGTGTTCCGAGGCGGAAGATGAGGCGTTCTTCCTCCAGGCGTCTGGTGGTGAGGGAGCGG
>NC_057713.1:27619755-27642886 GCF_004010195.1 Chiloscyllium plagiosum
TGAGTGTGCGTATGTGGGTGTGGGGGGGTGTGTGTGTGTGTGTGGGTGGGTGGGTGTGTGTGCATGTGTGGGTGTGGGTGTGCGCGTGTGTGGGTGTGCATATGTGGGTAGGTGTGTGTGTGTGTGTGTGTGTGTGTGTGTGAGAGAGTGTGCGTGTGCCCATGTGTGTGACAGACTGATGGGAACAGGGCAGCCAGAGCCACAAAACAGAGAACATCTTTCTCCCTTCTCCCTGTGTGAGCATATGGACAAAACCAAACCAACAAGAAGTCTCACATGAAGGAACACGCCCGTTAGGCTATGAGCTTTCAAGGAGGTTTACGAAATGAGGCAGAGAGAAGGTCACAGCAATGATCACTGGGAGGGGCAGGTGGGTTTGATTTTCTCCAGACATGGATTATTGTGAATTTCCAGATCCCTGAGTACAACTCTTTAAACACATTCCTCATCCTGTGTCAGCCGATCATAATGTTTCACTGTGCTTTAGTGAATCACAAGAAACAGGAACAATGTCTCACCATCGCACACTCTCTGAGTACAGTTTCCAATCTGTCCAGAAAGGCAGGTGCTGAAGGAAACAAAAATATAAACATGTTTAACATTTAAAAACAAGACATATTCAGTCCCAGAACCAGACATAGACACAGATAGAGCACACGCCATAACTCCCTGGTTGGGTTGAGGGCAGGGTAGGGGGGCGCAGGCAAAGATACATTCCAGACCCTAACCCCTCGAGTGAACCTCCCCCTTTCCCACACTCAGACAGTACACTCCAGACCCTAACCCCTCACAGTCTGAAAATGTTTTTCGCTTCTTCCTTTTAAAAGTCCCCTTACTGGTCCCTAATTAACTCCCATCTTTTTACAAAGTTAAATAGAAGACTTCGGGATTTCCTATTTAGGTTATCTGCTGGTCTCTTCTCAAACACTGATCAAATTTTCAAGGAACTTAAAAGACTTGTGCAAAAAATAAAGAGCAATAGTAATGGGGAATTTAACGTCCTAACGTGGAGTGGGATTGTACCAGGATGGGGAAGGGCAGAGAGGGGAAAAAATATTCTAAAGTGCATTTATGAAGATTTTCTCCAATGAGATGTTCTTAGTTCAGCATAGAAGGAAGCATTGGTGGATAGGTTTATAGCAAATCAGCTGGTCTTAATACATTGTATTTTGGGGAAATATTTAGGAAAGAGTGATCATAATATAAGAAACAAGCAAAAAAGAAATTACTGGAGTAACTCAGCCAGTCTGACAGCATCTGTGGTGACAGAGACAGAGTTAACGTTTTGGTCCAGTGGCTCTTCTTCAGAATGGATAGCAGCTAGGTAAAGGTGGTATTTCTGGTAATGACAGGGTTGGGGAGCAGGGTGGGGAAGGAGTGAGTGGATTGATGGAGGTGCATCCCAAAGAGACAGAGTAGAAAGGGTAGGCAGGCAAAGCGTTTGTTGATAGTGAACCAAGAAAGAAGACAAATTCGATAGGTGGTAATGGGGGCTATGAGTAGTTAGAAATTGGTTGGTTGTGCTGGAAGCACCAAATTGAATGACAGCACTTCCATAACATTGTCCATTAACTACATTCATTGTACTAGGTTTAACTCCAACCAGCTGAGGGTTTTTGTGTTGGCTCCTTGGAATTACCAGGCCTTGTATTCCTTGCGCACATACCAGGAATTACAGTCTTTCAGTACAGTGGCACCAGCTTGGTAAACCTGCCCTCCATCCACACACTGGCAATCAGTGACAGGTACACAATCACCTTCCTGGAAAGGAACCATCAGAAACATTGCATTAACAACAGAGGGTCCATGAATTAGCAATTAAAACTTCATCAAAACTCACTCACCTCATAATGAAACAACACAGCTCAGCCAACCCTTGCCCGCACCCCTCAGCTCCACCTCAACCTCAACAGATGTCCTCCTCATTACTTTCATTGTCTCTTCCTCTCCATCTCTGTCCATTCCCACCTCCTCCCAGTCTCCCTCCATTGCCATGCTCACGTCTTCCCTATCTCCCTCTCTCCCTACCTAGACCTCATCTCCCTCCAAGCTTACTTCCTCTCTGTAATCTTGAATTCAATCACCCAGTTTTGTAGTTGATTTCCAGATTCAGGGTTGCTATGACAACATGTATGTTTGACCCTGAATCTATAGGAATGAGAGTGGACCCAATGTGACCCAGTCTGAGTAGTGATCCTGTGCTCTGCTTGCCTGGTGTGCTGATCACCAAGCCCCACAAGCAGTTTTTTTTTAGATTACTTACAGTGTGGAAACAGACCCTTTGGCCCAACAAGTCCACACCGACCCTCCAAAGCGCAACCCACCCATACCCCTACATTTACCCCTTACCTAACACTATGGGCAATTTCGCATGGCCAATTCACCTGACCTGCACATCTTTGGACTGTGGGAGGAAACCAGAGCACCCGGAGGAAACCCACGCAGACACGGGGAGAACGTGCAAACTCCACACAGACAGTTGCCTGAGGTGGGAATTGAACCCGGGTCTCTGGCGCTGTGGAGGTGGGCACAAGGATGGCACCATCAGAGGGCATGGTCAGTCATGGGAGGGGTATTGTTGACAATAACCATCACTGCCTTCCACAGGGTGAGTGCAAATAAGTAGATTGGGCATCATTAAGGTTGGATGTTGGGGGTTCAGAGGGCTTGGAGGACAAATTGGAGACAAAGTTCAATGGGATGGGATCTCCACATGCAGGTGAGTGTGAAAATCAGCTGTCAGGTACACAGGTGTAAAAGAAGACATAGAGGCTTTGGAGGGCTATCTGGTGAGCAGGCAGACTTGTGGTAACTGTGACCACTGTGAGCTAAATTCATTGCCATCACTTGCAATTGTCTAGATATGAAATATCTCCGGAAAATGGTGAGGACAGTGCCCAAGGTGGGCTGAGTCAGAGTCGAGAGTGTGGTGCTGGAAAAGCACAGCAGGTCAGGCAGCATCTGAGGAGCAGGAAAATCAGGAAGGGCTTTTGCCCGAAACGTCGATTCTCCTGCTCCTCAGATGCAGCCTGACCTGCTGTGCTTTTCCAGCACCACACTCTCAACTCTGATCTCCAGCATCTGCAGTCCTCACTTTCACCTGGGCTGAGTCAGAGTCCATTTAATAAACAAAACTTCAGGGTGCCAAAGAACCAAATGCATGAAGCATGCTTTCACACACTTCAGATACATTTCAATGGTCATTATTTCTTCACCTACTTGAAGTGCATGCAGAGTGAACACACTTTGACTTTAAATGCTGCTCAAAGCCAATCTGCAACATGGCACTGGTGCCTGAGTGGGTGGCACAGTGGTTAGCACTGCTGCCTCGCAGCGCCAGAGACCTGGGTTCAATTCCCGCCTCAGGCGACTCTCTGTGTGGAATTTGCACATTCTCCCCGTGTCTGTGTGGGTTTCCTCCGGGTGCTCCGGTTTCCTCCCACAGTCCAAAGATGTGCAGGTCAGGTGAATTGGCCATGCTAAATTGTCTGTAGTGTTAGGTGAAGGGGTAAATGTAGGGGAATGGGTCTGGGTGGGTTTCGCTTCAGTGGGTCGGTGTGGACTTGTTGGGCTGAAGGGCCTGTTTCCACACTAAGTAATCTAATCTGAGAATCTCACATTAACACCTCAGTGATGTAGAAGTTAGCAACAAATACTTACAAAGAAGGCCAATGTTGGCCAAGACCACCCCATCAGTTACAAACCTTCCAAAAGTGCTGTGGGATGAGGGGAGCGTTGCTGCATCATATGCCATGGGAGTATGACAGTGGACTCTACTGAACACACTGGAAAGAGAACGAGTTGTGGATCTGGAATGGGAAGCGTTTGGAGTATGGCAGACACAATCTTTTGAATACATGCATTAGTGACTCAGCCGGTGCAGTATCTCCACCAAGGAAATGCATATGCAGTGACCAGGGCTATGGTGAAGCTGATGTTAGGGCTGCTGAAGGTGTGGGTGAACAGCACAGTGTGGTCTGGGGGAGCCTTCCAAAAGAGTGTGGGCAGAGTGTGCCATACCATCCTGGCAGCAGGAAATGAGGTGAAATGCTGAGGAACAAAGGGAATAGGAACTCATCTTCATTAATGTAAGAGCTAGAAAGTAATTGACTGACACCTGACTTCAGTAGATAAGAGCAGACTATCACGGAATCATCCTTTATCCTGCGTTCGCACCACGGCCTGCGTTCGCACCGCAGCCTGTGTTCGCACCTCGCCCTGTGTTCACACCGCGGCCTGCGTTCGCACCTCGCCCTGCGTGCGCACCGCGGCCTGCGTTCGCACCGCGGCCTGCGTTCGCACCGCAGCCTGTGTTCGCACCGCGGCCTGTGTTTGCACCTCGCCATGTTTGCACCGCGACCTGTGTTCACACCGCGGCCTGCGTTCACAACACGGCCTGCGTTCATACCGTGGCCTGTGTTCGCACCTCGCCCTGTGTTCACACCGCAGCCTGTGATCGCAACGCGGCCTGTATTCACACCGCGGCCTGCGTTCGCACCGCGGCCTGCGTTCGCACCGCGGCCTGCGATCGCACCGCGGCCTGCAATCGCACCGCGGCCTGCGATCGCACCGCGGCCTGCGTTCACACCGCAGCCTGCATTCACACCTCGCCCTGCGTTCGCACTGCAGCCTGTGTTCGCACCGCAGCCTGTGTTCGCACCTCGCCCTGTGTTCGCACTGCAGCCTGCATTCGCACCGCAGCCTGTGTTCACACCTCGCCATGTTTGCACCGCAGCCTGTGTTTGCACCGCGACCTGTGTACACACCGCGGCCTGCATTCATAACACGACCTGCGTTCACACCGTGGCCTGTGTTCTCCCCTCGCCCTGTGTTCACACCGCAGCCTGTGTTCGCACCTCGCCCTGTGTTCACACCACAGCCTGTGATCGCACCGCGGCCGGTGTTCACACCGCAGCCTGTGATCGCACCGCGGCCTGTGCTCGCACCGCGGCCTGTGTTCGCACCGCGGCCTGTGTTCGCACCTCGCCCTGTGTTCGCACCGTGGCCTGTATTCGCACCGCAGCCTGTGTTTGCACCGTGACCTGTGTTCACACCATGGCCTGTGTTCGCACCGCGACCTGTGTTCACACCATGGCCTGTGTTCACCCCTCGCCCTGCGTTCGCACCGCGGCCTGCGTTCACACCGCGGCCTGCGTTCACACCGCGGCCTGCGTTCACACCGTGGCCTGCGTTCACACCGCGGCCTGCGTTCACACCGCGGCCAGTGTTCGCACCGCGGCCTGTGTTCACACCGCGGCCTGTGTTCACAACTCGCTCTGTGTTCACACCGCAGCCTGTGTTCACCCCGCGGCCTGTGTTCACAACTCGCCCAGTGTTCGCACCGCGGCCTGTCTTCACACCGCGGCCTGTGTTTACACCGCGGCCTGCATTCACAACGCGGCTTGCATTTGCACCGTGGCCTGCGTTCGCACCGCGGCCTGCGTTCACAACGCGGCCTGCGTTCACAACGCGGCCTGTGTTCACAACGCGGCCTGTGTTCACAACGCGGCCTGTGTTTCGAACTCGCCCTGTGTTCACACTGTGGCCTGTGTGTTCACAACTCGCCCTGTGTTCATACCGCGGCCTGTGTTCGCACCGCAGCCTGTGTTCACAACTCGCCCTGTGTTCACACCGCGGCCTGTGTTCGCACCGCAGCCTGTGTTCACAACTCGCCCTGTGTTCACACCGCGGCCTGTGTTCGCACCGCAGCCTGTGTTCACAACTCGCCCTGTGTTCACACCGCGGCCTGTGTTCGCACCGCAGCCTGTGTTCACAACTCGCCCTGTGTTCACACCGCGGCCTGTGTTCGCACCGCAGCCTGTGTTCACAACTCGGCGGCCTGCGTTCACAACGCGGCCTGTGTTCACAACGCGGCCTGTGTTCACAACGCGGCCTGTGTTCACAACGCGGCCTGTGTTCACACTGTGGCCTGTGTGTTCACAACTCGCCCTGTGTTCATACCGCGGCCTGTGTTCACACCGCGCCCTGTGTTCGCACCGCAGCCTGTGTTCACAACTCGCCCTGTGTTTACACCGCGCCCTGTGTTCGCACCGCAGCCTGTGTTCACAACTCGCCCTGTGTTTACACCACGGCCTGTGTTCACACCTCGCCCTATGTTTGCACCGCGGCCTGTGTTCACACCGCGGCCTGTGTTCGCACCGCGGCCTGTCTTCACACTGTGGCCTGTGTTCACAACTCGCCCAGTGTTCGAACCGCGGCCTGTGTTCACACTGTGGCCTGTGTTCACAACTCGCCCAGTGTTCGAACCGCGGCCTGTGTTCACAACTCGCCCTGTCTTCACACTGCAGCCTCTGTTCGCACAACGGCCTGTGTTCACACCCTGGCCTGTGTTCGCCCCGCGGTCTGTGTTCACACCTCGCCCTATGTTTGCACTGCGGCCTGTGTTCACACCGCGGCCTGTGTTCACCCCTCGCCCTGTATTTGCACTGCAGCCTGTTTTCACACCGCGGCCTGTGTTCACAACTCGCCCTGTGTTCACACTGCGGCCTGTGTTCACAACTCGCCCTGTGTTCACAGCGCGGCCTGCGTTCACAGCGCTGCCTGCGTTCGCACCGCGGCCTGCGTTCGCACGGCGGCCTATGTTCACAACTCGCCCTGTGTTCGCACCGCAGCCTGAGTTCCCAACTCGCCCTGTGTTTGCCCCGCGGCCTGTGTTCACACCGCAGCCCAGTGTTCGCACCGCGGCCTGCGTTCGCCCCGTGGCCTGCGTTCGCCCCGCGGCCTGCGTTCGCCCCGCGGCCTGCGTTCACACCGCGGCCTGTGTTCACAACTCGTCCTGTCTTCACACTGCAGCCTCTGTTCGCACAACGGCCTGTGTTCACACCTCGCCCTATGTTTGCACTGCGGCCTGTGTTCACACCCTGGCCTGTGTTCGCACCGTGGCCTGTGTTCGCCCCGCGGTCTGTGTTCGCACCGTGGCCTGTGTTCGCACCTCGCCCTGTGTTCACACTGCGGCCTGTGTTCTCAACTTGCCCTGTGTTCGCCCCGCGGCCTGTGTTCGCCCCGCGGCCTGTGTTCGCCCCGCGGCCTGTGTTCGCCCCGCGGCCTGCGTTCACACCGCGGCCTGCGTTCACACCACGGCCTGTGTTCACAACTCGCCCTGTGTTCGCACCGCGGCCTGTCTTCACACTGTGGCCTGTGTTCACACCTCGCCCTATGTTTGCACTGCGGCCTGTGTTCACACCGCGGCCTGTGTTCGCACCGTGGCCTGTGTTCGCCCCGCGGTCTGTGTTCGCACCGTGGCCTGTGTTCGCACGGTGGCTTGTGTTCACAACTCGCCCTGTGTTCGCACCGCGGCCTGTGTTCACACCGTGGCCTGTGTTCACAACTCGCCCTGTCTTCACACTGTGGCCTGTGTTCACACCTCGCCCTATGTTTGCACTGCGGCCTGTGTTCACACCGTGGCCTGTGTTCGCCCCGCGGCCTGTGTTCACACCGTGGCCTGTGTTCGCCCCGCGGCCTGTGTTCGCACGGTGGCTTGTGTTCACAACTCGCCCTGTGTTCACACTGCGGCCTGTGTTCACAACTTGCCCTGTGTTCGCCCCGCGGCCTGTGTTCGCCCCGCGGCCTGTGTTCGCCCCGGGGCCTGTGTTCGCACCGCGGCCTGTGTTCGCACCGCGGCCTGTGTTCGCACCGCGGCCTGTGTTCACACTGTGGCCTGTGTTCGCACAGCGGCCTGTGTTCACACCTCGCCGTATGTTCGCACCTCGCCCTGTGTTCACACCGCGGCCTGTGTTCACAACTTGGCCTGTGTTCGCCCCGCGGCCTGTGTTCGCCCCGCGGCCTGTGTTCGCCCCGCGGCCTGTGTTCGCCCCGCGGCCTGTGTTCGCCCCGCGGCCTGTGTTCGCCCCGCGGCCTGTGTTCGCCCCGCGGCCTGTGTTCGCCCCGCGGCCTGTGTTCGCCCCGCGGCCTGTGTTCGCCCCGCGGCCTGTGTTCGCCCCGCGGCCTGTGTTCGCCCCGCGGCCTGTGTTCGCCCCGCGGCCTGTGTTCGCCCCGCGGCCTGTGTTCGCCCCGCGGCCTGTGTTCGCCCCGCGGCCTGTGTTCGCCCCGCGGCCTGTGTTCGCCCCGCGGCCTGTGTTCGCCCCGCGGCCTGTGTTCGCCCCGCGGCCTGTGTTCGCCCCGCGGCCTGTGTTCGCCCCGCGGCCTGTGTTCGCCCCGCGGCCTGTGTTCGCCCCGCGGCCTGTGTTCGCCCCGCGGCCTGTGTTCGCCCCGCGGCCTGTGTTCGCCCCGCGGCCTGTGTTCGCCCCGCGGCCTGTGTTCGCCCCGGGCCTGCGTTCACACCGCGGCCTGCGTTCACACCGCGGCCTGCGTTCACACCGCGGCCTGCGTTCACACCGCGGCCTGCGTTCACACCGCGGCCTGCGTTCACACCGCGGCCTGCGTTCACACCGCGGCCTGCGTTCACACCGCGGCCTGCGTTCACACCGCGGCCTGCGTTCACACCGCGGCCTGCGTTCACACCGCGGCCTGCGTTCACACCGCGGCCTGCGTTCACACCGCGGCCTGCGTTCACACCGCGGCCTGCGTTCACACCGCGGCCTGCGTTCACACCGCGGCCTGCGTTCACACCGCGGCCTGCGTTCACACCGCGGCCTGCGTTCACACCGCGGCCTGCGTTCACACCGCGGCCTGCGTTCACACCGCGGCCTGCGTTCACACCGCGGCCTGCGTTCACACCGCGGCCTGCGTTCACACCGCGGCCTGCGTTCACACCGCGGCCTGCGTTCACAACTCGCCCTGTGTTCGCACCGCGGCCTGTCTTCACACTGTGGCCTGTGTTCACACCGCGGCCTGAGTTCACACCGTGGCCTGCGTTCACACCGTGGCCTGTGTTCACACCTCGCCCTGCGTTCACACCTCGCCCTGCGTTCACACCTCGCCCTGCGTTCACAACTCGCCCTGTCTTCACACCGCGGCCTGTGTTCACACCGCGGCCTGTGTTCGCACCTCGCCCTGTGTTCGCACCGCAGCCTGTGTTCACACTGTGGCCTGTGTTCACAACTCGCCCAGTGTTCGAACCGCGGCCTGTGTTCACACCGCGGCCTGAGTTCACACCTCGCCGTATGTTCACACCTCGCCCTGTATTTACACCGCGGCCTGCGTTCACACCGTGGCCTGGGTTCACACCACGGCCTGCGTTCACACCGCGGCCTGCGTTCACACCGCGGCCTGCGTTCACACCGCGGCCTGGGTATGTGCCTGCTTTTGCTGGCTGTAAATTATCCAATCCATTATCTGTGTGTGATGCCCCCTGCTGGACACAGTGATGCCCCCTGCTGGCAGCCCTGGGGACAGAGCACCAGTTACATAGAGGAGATGTTTCAACGGGATGGAGATAAGTCGAGATAATAGTGTCATGGTGGTTAAATAGTGAATAGGATGGGAGTGGAGTTGCACATGGAAGGGGTATCAGTCATGCCAGAATATTCTGTGGCTGTTGTGTCATCACCCTCTTGGTGAGGGGCCATGGCTCAGCCTCTGACTTTCTAGTGAAAACAATTCAAGTTTGTCCAATCTGTCCTGAAGCTAATACACATACCCGGTGAGGAACCTTACCAGATTCTCCGTACTTGTCCAGCAGTACAGCAGCCTTTTAAAGATGGCGTGGGTTCAAGGGACATTATTTTTAGGCAAATATCTTCTCAGTGGTAAATAATCCAGGGACAAAGCACGGTAGGATGGGAATAGAATCAGTTAAGGAGGTGACATAAAGTGGGGTAGGTCGATAATGGGATGAGTTTGAAATCTCATGAGGTCTTGAGACGAAAAACTCTCCAGAAAATAAAACCCAACTTGTACTTTATCAAAAAGACAGAATATTCAGCCCAAGGTGTCTGTACATACTGAATCAACATCACATTCACAGAGAGATCTGACTTCGCTCAGCCCATTTTCCAGCTTTGGTCCATACTCCTGAAGCGAATACAATATACTATTTAAAATATGGTAACATTTTCTGACTCAATCACCATTACAGGCAGTGAGTTCCAGACTCTTACCATTCTCGAGGTGAAACTATTTCTCCATCACTCTCTGCATGGCCTTCAACCTTCACCTTAAGTTGATTGTCTCTGGTTGTTGACCAATGGGGTCAGTTCCTTCCTGTCAATTTATCATCTCTTCTTTCAATCTCCTCTCCTCTAATGGAAACAACTCCAGTCTGTCCAATCTCTCTCCATAATTGACATCTTCCAGTCCAGGCGACATCCTGGTAACTCTCCTCTGCACCCTCTGCAAAGCTATCACATCCCTCCCATAATGTGGATTCCAGAACTGCACACAATACTCTTGCTGTGACCTCACCAATGTATTATACTGTTCCAACATCACCTCCCTGCTCTTCAACTTTGGGTTTTGATTAATACAGACAAGTATCTCAAATGAAACTTTGGTGCTAGAAAAGCGCAGCAGGTCAGGCCGCATCCAAGGAGCAGGAGAATCAATATTTTGGGCATCAGCTCTTCATTAGGAATGAGGCTTGTGCCTGAAACGTCGATTCTCCTTCCCCTCGGATGCAGCCTGACCTGCTGTGCTTTTTCCAGCACTACACTCTCAACTCTGATCTTCATCATCTGCAGTCCTCACTTTCTCCCACTATCCCATATGTCTTCTACACCACATTATCCACTTGTCGTGGGTCACCATGTGCCAGAGAGAGAGAGAGAGAGAGAGAGAGTGAGAGAGAGAGAGAGAAGCAGGAAAAAAAAGAGTGAGAGAGTGTGTAGTTCAGGACTTGGTGGTGATAAGAGATCAGTGTCACTGGTAAGAATCAGTTGGCTGTCTGACCTGGAAGAGGAGCCCATCCTGACAGTAACATCCAGGGCTGCAGTTCCGACTCAACTCCTTTCCCGCACTGAGCTCTGTGCAAGTTTCAGGTCCGACTGAACAATCTCGCCACACAGTCCCATCAGAGCAGTTCAATTGATGGGCTTCTGTTATCAACAAAGAACAAGGGAAGGGAACAGAGTGGGTTATTAGCCAAGTACAATCCAACAGCAGGCAAATAGACATCTCCCACAGCTCAGCACAGTTATCAAATCCATCCTCATCAACAGAGGAGAGTCAACAGACACACAACATATTCTCTTAATCACACACACTCCCTCAGCACTGACACTCCAACAGTGCCCACTCCCTCAACACTGACCCTCCAACAGTGCCCACTTCCTCAGCACTGACCCTCCAGCAGTGCGGCACTCCCTCAGCACCGACCCTCCAGCAGTGCGGCACTCCCTCAGCACCGACCCTCCGACAGTGCGGCACTCCCTCAGCACCGACCCTCCGACAGTGCGGCACTCCCTCAGCACCGACCCTCCGACAGTGCGGCACTCCATCACTAACTGAGTATGGAGCATTCAGAGTGAGACAGTATTCCCTGCCAGTTATGTTTCTTGGGGACCCTGATGTTCAGTGGCTATTTCCCCCAGTTAGCACTTACCACATGGCTGGTTGTTACAGCTGGTCAGCTGACTGCTTTGTGACGAGATATTTACTCGCGTTCGGTTCCTGAAACCCCCACCACAAGAGACAGAACATTCTGACCATTGACCCCACTCACTCCACACTCCTGGGGCAAACAGGGACAGGAAAGAAAGTTAGACATCCTGCAATGACACCATGTTTAACCTCAAAGGGACTTAGGAGCTCCTTCCGGAATCTCCTAAACACTAGTGAATACAATCCTAACCAGATTACAGAGAATACAGTCCTAACCTGATTCAGTGAATACAGTCCTAACCCGATTACAGTGAATACAGTCCTAACCCAATTACAGTGAATACAGTCCTAACCTGATTACAGTGAATACAGTCCTAACCCAAATACAGTGAATACAGTCCTAACCCAATTACAGAGAATACAGTCCTAACCTGATTCAGTGAATACAGTCCTAACCCGGTTACAGTGAATACAGTCCTAACCCAATTACAGAGAATACAGTCCTAACCTGATTCAGTGAATACAGTCCTAACCCGATTCAGTGAATACAGTCCTAACCCAATTACAGTGAATACAGTCCTAACCCAATTACAGAGAATACAGTCCTAACCCAATTACAGTGAATACAGTCCTAACGCGATTCAGTGAATACAGTCCTAACCTGATTACAGAGAATACAGTCCTAACCCAATTACAGTGAATACAGTCCTAACCCAATTATAGTGAATACAGTCCTAACGCGATTCAGTGAATACAGTCCTAACCTGATTACAGTGAATACAGTCCTAACCTGATTACAGTGAATAGAGTCCTTACCTGATTACAGTGATTACAGTCCTAACCCAATTACAGTGAATACAGTCCTAACCCAATTACAGTGAACACAGTCCTAACCCAATTACAGTGAATACAGTCCTAACCCAACCTGATTACAGTGAAAACAGTCCTAAACCCAATACAGGGAATACAGTCCTAACCCAATTACAGTGAATACAGTCCTAACCTGATTACAGTGAATACAGTCCTAACCCAATTACAGTGAATACAGTCCAAACCTGATTCAGTGAATACAGTCCAAACCTGATTCAGTGAATACAGTCCTAACCCAATTACAGTGAATACAGTCCTAACCCAATTACAGTGAATACAGTCCTAACCCAATTACAGTGAATACAGTCCTTACCTGATTCAGTGAATACAGTCCTAACCCAATTACGGTGAATGCAGTCCTAACCCGATTACGGTGAATACAGTCCTAACCCGATTACGATGAATACAGTCCTAACCTGATTACAGTGTCTCTTCAAATGTCAATTCTGTCATCCCAGGAATCAATCTGGCAAATATTTGCTGCATTCCCTCCACCACCTGGATATCCTTCCTTAGCTTAGGAGACCGAAGCTGCTCACAATATTCCAGGTTGGTCTCACCAAGGCCCTGTATAATTGCACAAGACACCCCCATTCCTGTACTCGCTATGAAGACCATTTGCCTCCTTCATTGTCTGCTGCACCTGCAATGTTTACTTTCAGCAAAAGGTTGACAATGACACCTAGGTTTCATTGCACTTCCCTCTTTCCCAATTTACCACCAATAATCTGTCTTCCTGGTTTTTTTCTGTCAAAGTAGATATCCACATTATTATGCATCTGCCATGTATTAGCCCACTGCCCAAGCCTATTCAAATCACAATGCAACATCTCTGCATCCTCCTCAAAGCTCACCCTCCCACCCAGCATTGGGTCATCTGCTCACTTGATTTAGTACAGTCAGTTTCTTTATCGAAATCGTTAATAGATACTGTGAGTAGTTGTGAGTAGTTGGGGTCCTAGCACTGACCTCTGTGATATCCTATTAGTGTCTGCTATTAGGAAAAATACCCGTTTATTCCACTCTTTGTTTCCTGACTGCTAACTGGTTCACTGTCCATCTCAATACACTATCCCCAATCACAGACACTAACCTTGCCTTCCCCTCTCTAAACCTGTTGCTGGTTTTGACCTTGGAGATGTGCAGATGTTACTCACTGTCACAGAGCTGCAGACTGCAATACTCCATTTCCATCATGTCACCCTCACACTCTCTCCCACCCAATGCTGCAGGAGGGTTTGTGGGTGATCGGAATCTCCTTCTGGATCCAACGTCACAGCTTCTACTGCAGGAACTCCACGGTGTCCAGCGGCTCCATGCACAGTCCACTGCAATGGGAAGATGTAGGGAAACACAGAAAACAGGGAAAAGTGGGAAATAATGGGGTAACAAGGAAATGTGTGAAAACATGTGGGAAATGTGGGAAATATGGGAATGTGGCAAAACAAGTATCAGCATGGAATGCAAATGGAACAACCAAAATTAACAAGGAATCAGGGACATTTATTTGATTGGATCTTCATTGGATCTGATTATAACCACAAGCAAAGAAATCCAGAATTTTGATAACAATCCACTCCTTTTCTTCATAAGAATCCACCTATCTCGGTGAAAAAATATTCAAAGACTCTGCTTCAAGCACCTTTCAGAAAGACAGCTCCAAATACACTCAATTGTTTGAGAGAAAAGAAATCACCTCATCTGTGTTTTAAATGAGCACACCCTGATTTTCAAACAGTGACTCCTAGTTCTAGATTCTCCCACAAGAGGCAACAAGTTGTCCACATCTACACTGTTGACCCTTCTGGTCCCTACATGTTTCAGTCAAGTCACTTCTTGTTCTCCTTGACTCCAGTGGGTACCAAGTCCACCTCAGGAAGTCCCAGATGGCCTCCTTCTTCCATGATTGCAACTTCCCTTCCCACGTATGACGATGCCCTCCAGCGGATCTTTATCACTTCACACACCACTGCCCTCCCAACGCAACAAGGATAAAATCCCCCTGGTCCCCACCTTCTACCCCACCAACCTCCACACACATCGCATCATCCTCCACCACTTCTGCTACCTTCAAATGGACCCCACCACCAAAGGTAGATTTCCCTCCTTACCCGTATCAGTGTTCCGGAGAGACCATTCCCTCCGTGACTCCCTCATCAGGTCCACGCCCACCCATCAGCCCACACCCCACTCCTGGCACCTTTCCCTGCCACTGCAGGAAGTGCAAAACCTGTACCCACACCACTCCCCTCACCACCGTCCAAGGCCCCAAGGGATCCTTCCACATCCATCAGAAATTTACCTGTACCTCTACCAATGTTATCTACTGCATCCGTTGCACCCGGTGTGGTCTCCTCTACATCGGGGAGACAGAAAGCCTTCTTGCAGATCAATCCAGAAAACATCGCTGGGACACCTGCACCCACCAACCCCACTGCCCCGTGGCTGAATACTTCAACTCCCCCTCCCACTCCGTCAAGGAAAATCAGGACCTAGGCCTACTCCACTGCCAAACCTTTACCACTTGATGCCTTGGGACCCTGCAACCACACGGGATAAATGTGGATTTAAATAGCTTCCTCATTTCCCTCCCCCACCTTATCACAGTCTCAAGCCTCCACTCGGCACCGCCCTCTGGACCTGTCCATCACTCCCCCACTGACCTATCACCTTCTCCCTCACCTTTATCCACCTATCACTTTCTCAGCTACCTTCCCCCAGCCCCACCTACATCTCAATTATCTATCAGCCCCCCGGTCCACAAGCCTCATTCCAGATGAAGGGCTTATGCCCGAAATGTTGGTTCTCCTGCTCCTCAGATGCTGCCTGACCGGATGTGCTTTTCCAGCACCACTCTCTTCACTCTGATCTCCAGCATCTGCAGTCCTCAGTTTCTTCCAGTGGGTACAAACCAAATTTGTCCAGTTTTACCTCATAAGACAACCCCGCCATTCCAGGCATGAGCCTGGTAAACCTTCTCCAAACTGCCTTCAGTATATTTATAGCATTCCTCACATACAGAGACCAATATCCCCATAGTCCTCCAGATGTGGTCTCACCAATGCTCTGTGTAACTGAAGCATGATCTCACTAAGTTCTGTATTCATGTCCCCCCATGATAAATGATAACATTTCATGAGCTTTCCTGATTACAGACTAACCTTCTGTGGTTCATACACGTGGACATCCAGATCTCTCGGAGTCTCAGAGTTCTGCAACCTCTTCCCATTTAGATAACCTGCTTCTTTTTTATTGTTTCTGCCAAAATGGCAATTTTACTCTTTCCCACATTATACTATCTTTGCCCGGGACCATTCGGAGCTGAGGCTGGAGTGAAGGATACCGAGCAGAGGGTGAGAGGGAAGGGGGAGAGTGGAAGGAGGGTTTGAGGATTGTGAGAATGGGAAGGGGATGGGTATTAGAGTGAGGGAGGAAGAGGTGGAGTCAGAGGGGAGAGATGGGTGGATCAGAAGGTTGTGATATGATGGGATGGAATAAGTCAGGCAAGGCCAAGGGGTTCAGGGATGATGTACGGAGGTGAGTGACTGATGCCACAATAACTCATTGTGAGTTAAAGAATAAGCTTTCCAACTCCAGGTCTAATTCTGAAAACCCTGACCAAACTCCAGCAAGTCTCCCTGCCACATGTTCTCTTCCATCATCATTAGAGGAGATGCTATTCCCAGCCTCATTTACCCTGACAAAGTTCCAGACCACATTGGGGAGAGAGGCTCAGGAAGGGGATGAGGGTATGGATCAGATGGGGAAGTGTTAGTAACAGAAGATGGGATGTAGTCGGTGAGATGAACAGTTGATTTGCTCAGTACCTGCACAGGGAAGATTGCCACAAACCAGGTCTCCAGACAGGCATGTGCTGTAACCGGGAAAACAAACACCATTAGTGAGCTATAAAAACCGAAATAACTGGGGATGCTGTAAATCAGAAACAAAAACACAAGTTGCTGGTAAAGCTCAGCTGGTCTGATAGCATCTATGAAGAGAAATCAGAATTAATATTTCGGGTCCAGTCACCTTTCCTCAGAACTGATGGTAGCTTGGAAAATGTTGGTTTATGTGCTGATGATAGGGTGGGGGGGAAGGGGTAAGGTGGGGATAGAGCCCAAAGAGAGAGAACAATAGCTGAACAGACAAAGACATTGATAATGATCTGGCTGGGAGGGTGAATTGTTGTTACTGAGGACTAACTAATGGCTGACAATAGGTAGTGTATAATGACAGACAATGTGATAACAAGGTTTTGTGTGGGGTAGATGTGAGGATATGGGGGATTTTAGACCCTAAAATTATTGAACTTGATATTGAGTCCAGAGAGCTGCATGGTGCCCAAGTGGAAAATGAGGTGTTCTTTCAGCTTGTGCTGAGTTTCACTGGAGCACTGCAGCAAGCCTGAGCCAGAGATGTTGGCCAAGGAACACAGTGGGGTGTTAAAGTGGCAGGTAACTGGAAGTTCTGGACCTTTTTTGCGGGCAGAACGTAAATGTTCTGCAAAGTGGTCACCCAGTCTACGTTGCGTCTCCCCAATGTAGAGGAACCACATTGGGAGTAGTGAATGCAATAGATTGGATTGTGAGAAGTGCAGGTAAAGTGCTGCTTCACCTGGAAAGTGTGTTTGAGCCCTTGGACCCTGAGGAGGGGGGAGGTAAATAGGCAGATGTCACACCTGCGATGGTTGCAGGGTAAGGTGCCATGGGGCTGTTGGGGGAGGGAGGGAATGTTGAGAGTGAAGGAGGAGTGGACCAGGGTGTCCCAGAGGAAACAGTCTTTGTGGAAGTTGGACAAGGGAGGGGAGGGGAATATGGTTGTAGCATTTCCCTGGAGGTGGTGGAAATGTCATCTGATGATCTTCTGGATGTGGATCTCAATGTTAGTGAGCTGACTGAGAAGATAGACCTGCAGATAGGAAGTTGACTACAGATAGGGTCAGAGTACTGGCTCAGGGGGGAGAGTCATGGTTCAGTCTTTGGTTGGGGGGATGGTGCCTGTGGTTTGGGCTGGGTTTGTTCGATTGTGCTGGAGACCAAGAAACAGACAGGCCTGTACATTTAAGACATTAGTAAGGCCTCAACTGCCCCCAGTCAGAATCTTGATTGTTGTAAACAGCTGAAGGGACACAGTGTCTGATACAATCTGCGAGACTTTGGGGCATCTGTCCTGGCATCACAAGGGCACTGAAACTCATGTACCACCCTGACCTACCTGCTGGTAGGCAGAATGTCCCTTGGCTGGACAGCAGCTTTGTGTTGGTGGTAAACAACCCCTCACGTTATAGCTTGTGAAACAGCTCACTTCACCTGGTCCTCAAAGGTCTGAGATACTGAGGTGGACTGGGTGCTTTCCAAAGCTGTAACCCCTGGGGGTTACACAATTTACAGAGAGAAATGATCTGGTGAGGGTCACCTTTAATCCAGAGGGCAGCTATGATTTGGCCTATTTAGAAAGATAGGCGATTCAGTCTATTGAATCTGTCCCATCATTCAACATGATCATGGCTGATTAAACACTGCAATTCCTTTTACCCAATTCATCATCCTCACTCTAAACCTCACTGGGAATCAGAAAATGATTAATCTGTATCTCAACCACAAAGACTGAGCTCTGACAATCATCTTCCAAATGTTTGCAATCCTCTGAGTAAAGGAAATTCAGCTCATTTCAGTGGCAACTGGCAAGTGGCACCAACACCCCCCCCCTCCGGTTCTAGACTCCCCACCGAGGGGAAAGACCTTGAGCCAGGATTTCAGTATGAAATCTACACAAAGTAACTGACCCTATGAACGAGGTTAGTCATGAGGCCAGTCTTGCAGCACATGGGTCTACAGGAATCCTAATGTTGTAAAAGGTAAAAACAATGACTGCAGATTCTGGATCAGTGGTGCTGGAAGAGCACAGCAGTTCAGGCAGCATCCGAGGACAGGCAAAATCAACGTTTCGGGCAAAAGCCCTTCATCAGGAATAAAGGGCTGATGAAGGGCTTTTGCCCAAAACGTCGATTTTGCCTGTCCTCGGATGCTGCCTGAACTGCAGGAATCCTAATGTGTCAGCTGACAGTGACCCCACCCACCTCCTCGCCTTGAGATGGCGGCAAAATGTACTGATGAGGGTAGTGTAGATGATGTGGTTTATTTCCACTTCAGTAAAGCCTTTGACAAGGTCCCACTTGGAAGGCTAGCCCAAAGGGAATAGCCCATGGGACTGAAGACAAGTTGGCAAACGGGATCCAAAATTAGCTTGTAAACAGGAAGCAGAGGGTAACAGTGGAGGGTTTCTGATTGGAAACCTGTGAACAGTAGTGTACCACAGGGATCAGTGCTGGGACCCTCACAGTTTGCTATATAAATGCAATGACTTGGATGTGATGTAGAAGGTATAAAAGTAAACTTACAGATGACATGAGGATCGGTGGGTGTTGTTGACACTGAGGAGGGTGGGGGGTGGTGTGCAGCCACACGACATGTTTGCTGTCATTAGCCAGGGAGTAGAATATAGGAACAAGAAAGTCTTGTTCCAACTTAAAACAGTGATTAGGTCACAGATGAAATACTGTGTGTAGTTCTGGTCCCCACACTGTTGGAACAACATGACTGCACTGGAGAGAGAGTGGAGGAGATTCACCAGGCTGTTGCCTGGGATAAAAAGTCTCAGTTATGAGGAGAGATTGGATAGAGACTGGTTTTCCTTGGAGCAGAGGAGGTTGAGGTGTGATCTGATTGAGGTGTACAAAATTATGAGAGGCATTGACAGAGTAGATTGTGAGGCTCTGTTCCCCATATCAGACATATCTAAGATCAGAGGGAGTAAGTTTAAGCTGAGGAGTGAGTGGTTTGGGTGTGATGTGAGAAAGAATTTTTTCACCCAGAGGATGGGACATGTATGGAACGTATTGGCTGAGAGGGTGGTGGAGGCAGGTGCTCTCGTAACGCTGAAGACCGCATCTGGATAAGCACTTACAATGCCAAGGCTTTGGACCAAATGCAGATAGATGGGATTAGTGTAGTTTGGTGTTGTTGGTTGGCATAGACATGGTGGGCCGAAAGGCCTGTTTCTATGCTATATGACTTTATGAACTACGAGTTACTGAGTTGCTAAGTTTAATGATATAGATTCACACACAGGAGGCAGGACCAGATCACCACCAAAGAGCACTGCTGTGAGATGTTAATGGCTTCCTCAAGTGACATTAATATTGTTCTGTAAGCTGAGTCTGGTCTCCATAAGGTGAAAGATTTCATCGATGTGCAACTGCAAATATAGCTCAAAACTGGATGCAGCAATTCACCGAATTGTCAAGAAGAGTCAGGAAGGATATTATTTCATTGGAGGCAGTTCAGAGAAGGTTTACTGCGATGATCCCTGGGATGGAGGGATTGTCTTATGAGCAAAGGCTAAACAGGTTGGGACTCCACTCACTGGTGTTTAGGAGAATAAGAGGTGACCTCACTGTAACATATCAAATTCTTCAGGGTCTTGACAGGGTCAATGCTGACAGGATGTTAGGGACATAGTCTCAGAATAAAGGGACACCAATTTAAGACTCAGATGAAGAGGAATTTCTTCTCTCAGAGAGTTGGTTGTCTTTTGAACTCCTTGCCCCAGAGAGCTGTAGGGACAGAGTCCTTGTCTATATCTAAGGCTGTGATTGATTCTATTGAAGATTTAAAGGGCCAAATCGCCTACCCCTGTTCCTATCTCTTATGTTCTTATTGAATATACACAGCAATTAGAGTCCTTTAACCTGAACTGTCTTAAAGGTTAGGTCCATCTACAGCCTTGGGATGTCCATGTATCTACTGCATTTGTCCTTCTAGGTGGAAGTGGTATTGGGTTCGAAAGGTGCAGTCAAAGGATTTTTGGTGAATTTCTGCATTTTATAGATGGTACATATTACTGCTACTCAGCATCGGTGATGGAGGGGGTGGATGTGATACCAAACAAACAGGCTGCTTTGTCCTGGATGGTGTCAAACTTCTTGAGTGTTGTTGGAGCTGCCCACATCCAGGCAAGTGGGGAGTATTCCATCACACTCCTGAGTTGTGCCTTGTAGATGGTAGACCGGCTTTGGGGTGTTAGGAGGTGAGTTACCCGCTGCAGGATTCCTAACCTCTGACCTGCTGTTTCAGCCACAGTGTTAATGTAGCGAGTCCAGTTAATTTTGTGGTAATCCCTCAGGATGTTGAAAGTGGGGCAATTCAGTGATGGTAACACCATTGAATCTGCGAGGAAAGTGATTAGATTCTCACTCACTGGGAGCATGGAAGCTAAGATTGGTGCGGGTCATAGTGGGATTGGAATTGGAATAATTGAAGTGGAGAATGCAGCTGCTCAAACACCTACCAGTTATTGCAGGGATCCTTGTAAAAGATGTAGCCGGCTGGGTACCACTGGCCGTGATAGTAACAGTTACATTGTTCTGGTGGGACACAGGAGCCATTCTGCTGAAAGAGTCCGTCGGTGCAGTAACAGCCTTCGTAACAATGGGTGGTACATTGTACACTGTCTGTCAGGTCAAGGCATCCCCGGGGACAAGGACCACCTGACTGAAGACACTCATCCACAGTGAGGTAGACCATCCCGTCTGGACAAGTGTCTGTGAACAGAGCAATCCCAGAGTTAGAGACAACGCAGAAACAAGAGGGACACATTGAGGGACTGCAGGGGAGTGATTCCCTCACACACCACCTCCAGGAGGCTGACCAACCCCCATTCACACCCCCCGGGAGATCGACACCCCCACTCCCAGGGACAGTGAATGCCTCCAACTTATATCAGAATGGGTAAAGAAAGAATAGAGTCATAGATATGTACAGCACGGAAACAGATCTGTCGGTCCAACTCATCCATGTTGACCAGATATCCCAGCCCAATCTAGTCCCACCTGCCAGCACTTGGCCCATATCCCTCTAAACCCGCCCTTCCTATTCATGTACCCATCCAGATGCCTTTTAAATGTTGCAACGGTACCAGCTATCACTTCCTCTGGCAGCTCATTCCGTCCACGCACCATCCTCTGCATGAAAAAGTTGTCCCTTCGGTCCCTTTTATATCTTTCCCCTCTCACCCTAAACCAATGGTCTCTAGTTCTGGACTCCCACACCCCAGGGAAAAGGCCTTGTCTATTTACCCTATCCATGCCCTGCATGATTTTATAAAACTCTATAAGGTCATCCCTCAGCCTCTGACACTCCAGGGATTCAGTCTCTCCCCATTCAACCCCTCCAAACCTACCAACATCTTTGTAAATCTTTGCTGAACCCTTTCAAGTTTCACAACATCCTTCCGATAGGAATGAGAACAGAATTGCACGCAATATTCCAAAAAGTGGGATGGCACGGTGGCTCAGTGGTTAGCACTGCTGCCTCACAGCGCCAGGGACCCGGGTTCAATTCCAGCCTCAGGCGACTGACTGTATGGAGTTTGCACATTCTCCCCGTGTCTGCGTGGGTTTCCTCCAGGTGCTCCGGTTTCCTCCCACCGTCCAAAGATGTGCAGGTCAGGTGAATTGGCCATGCTAAATTGCCCGTAGTGTTAGATGCATTAGTCAGGGGTAAATGTAGGGAATGGGTCTGGGTGGGTTACTCTTCGGAGGGTCAGTGTGGACTTGTTGGGCCGAAGGGCCTGTTTCCACACTGTAGGGAATCTAAAAAAAAATGCTGAAAATGTGTTGCTGGAAAAGCGCAGCAGGTCAGGCAGCATCCAAGGAGCAGGAGAATCGACGTTTCGGACATGAGCCCTTCTTCAGCCATTCCTGATGAAGGGCTTTTGCCCGAATTGTCGATTTTCCTGCTCCTTGAATGTTGCCTGATCTGCTGCGCTTTTCCAGCATCACTCTGATCTAAACTCTGGTTTCCAGCATCTGCTGTCCTCACTTTTGCCACAGAAAGAGGCCATTCAGCTCATCTTGTTCATGCTGACCCAGAGATGCCATTTCTAATCCCATTTTACTACTCCCTGGCTTTTTGATCTCTCCACCAAGGGAAACAGGTTCCTCCTGTCTATTCTATCTCTACCCCTCACATTATTGTCTACCCTAATCATGTTGGCCCTCAGCCTTCTCTGTTCCAAGGAAAACAAACCCAACCTCCCCAATCTTGCCTTGTGACTACAATTCTCCAGCTCAGGCAAACTTCAGTCAATCCTCTCTGCACTCTCTCCAGAATTACATCTTCCTGTACTGTAGCGACCAGACCGCACACAGTACTTCAGTTGTGTCCTCACTGGAGTCTTATACAGTTTCATCAATATATTCCTACCCTTGTATTCTGTACCTCTGCCAATGAAGGACAGCATTCCACATCTTTCTTTACAAACTATCTCTCTGTACTGCTAACTTTCAGGACCTGGTCATCCACTGTCACTTCACACATTTACCCATCTCCATTTCCCAAAATTAAATCTAGAATGATGTCTCCTGTCATTGGGTTTGTCACATATTGTTTGTGTGAGCCCTGGTGTGTCTGTAGATTGTGGAAAAGGATAAGGTGAAGTTCTTACGATCACATGGCTGAGTGTTACAGTCCCGTGTTTGAATGTGTGGACCAACACATTGGTTGCCTCCGTGGCGTGACTGGGGGTTTGTGCAGCTTCGGTTCCTGAACTGCACTCCAAAGTTACACAGTGAACTGCACTCAGACCACAGGCTCCAGGAGCTCCAACCTCCAGGTACTGAAACAAAACACAATACAACACAGGCTCCTGGGACCACCACACAGTTACAAAGGACAGCACCAACTGGAGCCAGTGCCCCATATCCAACCATTCCACTGTCTGCCAACCACCCCCCCCCCCC
>NC_057713.1:27643213-27644529 GCF_004010195.1 Chiloscyllium plagiosum
ACCCCTCACCACTTGGAAAAAGGCTCTCCCTGTCCACCCTATCTAACCCTCTGATTATCTCTCAACCTTCTTCTCTCTAACGAGAACAGCCTCAAGGCCTTCAGCCTTTCCTCGTAAGACCTTTCCTCCATACCAGGCAACATCCTGGTAAATCTCCTCTGCAACCTTTCCAAAGCTTCCACATCCTTCTTATAATGCGGTGACCAGAACTGTACACAATACTCCAAGTGCGGCCGCACCAGAGTTTTGTACAGCTGCAGAATAATATCCTGGTTCCGGAACTCAATCCCTCTATTAATAAAGGCCAAAACACTGTATGCCTTCTTAACAACCCTGTCAATCTGGGTGGCAACTTTCAGGGATCTGTGTACCTGGACACTGAGATCTCTCTGCGCATCTGCACTCCCAAGAATCCTACCATTAGCGCAGTACTTTGCATTCCGATTACTCCAGCCAAAGCGTATGATCTCACACTTGTCCACATTAAACTCCATTTGCCACCCCTCAGCCCAGCTCTGCATCCTATCTATGTCTCTTTGCAACCTACTACGTCCTTCGTCACTATCCACAACTCCACCGACCTAAGTGTCATCCGCAAATTTACTAACCCACCCTTCTACGCCCTCATCCAGGTCATTTATAAAAGTGACAAACAGCAGTGGCCCCAAAACAGATCCTTGCAGTACACCGCTAGTAACTGGACTCCAGGATGAACATTTCCCATCAACCACCAACCTCTGTTTTCTTTCAGCACGCCAATTACTGATCCAAACTGCTATGTCTCTCACAATCCCATTCCCTCGCATTTTATACAATAGCCTACTGTGGGGAACCTTATCGAACGCCTTGCTGAAATCCATATACACCACATCAACCGGTTTACTCTCATCTACCTGTTTGGTCACTTTGTCAAAGAACTCAATAAGATTCGTTAGGCACGACCTACCTTCACAAAACCGTGCTGACTGTCCCTGATCAAATTATTCTTTTCTAGATGGTTATAAATCCTATCTCTTATAACCTTTTCCAATACTTTACCAACAAGTGAAGTGAGACTCACTGGTCTGTAATTACCAGGGTTGTCTCTACTATCCTTTTTGAACAGGGGAACCACATTTGCTATCCTCCAGTCCTCAGGCACTATTCCTGTGGACAATGATGATTTGAAGATCAATGCCAAAGGCTCGGCAATCTCTTCCCTGGCTTCCCAGAGGATCCCAGGATAGATCCCATCCGGCCCAGGGGACTTGTCTATTTTCACACTATGCAGTATTTCTAATGCCTCTTCCTTGTGAACCTCAATCTCTTCTAGTCTA
>NC_057713.1:27646316-27651366 GCF_004010195.1 Chiloscyllium plagiosum
CTGTGTCAGGAAGCCCTCCTGCACACACTGGACAAAAACTGGCCCATCTATAATACTCGTACTATAGTGTTCCCAGTCAATATTTGGAAAGTTGAAGTCCCCCATGATAACTACCCTGCCTCTCTCACTCCTGTCGAGAATCATCTTTGCTATCCTTTCCTCTACATCTCTGGGACTATTCGGAGTCCTATAGAAAATTCCCAGCATGGTGACTTCTCCTTTCCCGTTTCTAACCTCAGCCCATACTACCTCAGTTAACAAGTCCCCAAACATCCTTTCTGCAGCTGTAATACTGTCCCTGATCAACAATGCCACACCTCCCCCTCTTTTACCATCTTCTCTGTTCTTACTGAAACATCTGAATCCCAGAACCTGCAACAGCCATTCCTGTCCCTGCTCTAACCATGTCTCCGTAATGGCCACAACATCAAAGTCCCAGGTACCAACCCACCCTGCCAGTTCACCCACTTTATTTCGGATACTCCTCGTGTTGAAGTACACAGACTTTAAACCAGGTTCTCGCTTGCCAGTGTCAGATACTTGATTTGGGAACTCCCTACTCTCGTCCTCTTCTGTACCTCTCCTACAATTTTGGTTCCCATCCCCCTGCTGTATTAGTTTAAATCCACCTTAATACTTTAGCGAATTTCCCACCCAGGATATTGGTACCCCTCTGGTTTAGATGAAGACCATCCTGCTTGTAGAGGTCCCACCTACCCCAGAAAGAGCTCCAATTATCCAAAAACCCGAAACCCTCCCTCCTGCACCATCCCTGGTTGGTGTGTCCTGAGGAAGGGGCTCGAATGGGTCATGAGGGAGGTTGAACTATTCCCACCTGCACAGGGCTGAATGAGGCAGCGTTCCTCTTGGACAGAGTCTCCCAGACATTGCGAGGAGGTACTAGGACCAGCACTGGGACACTCCCGGAATCGCCTCCTCACTGAGACCTCATCCACATCATAGAAACACGATCGACTACATGGTGACCAAGGAGACCATGGACTCCATCCACGGACCGACTCCCCAACATCTGTATACAGAAGGAGACATGTCATTGTAAATCACAGAGAGACAGTACAGTACGGGGTAGGGAGAATTGGATGGGGAGAATGGGGTGGGATGAATGGGGACGGGGATGTGGAGAGAGAAGGTAAGATGAAGAGACAAAGAGACAGAGTGACGATTGTAAGTGTAGCAGTGGACGTAGAGTGAGAGAGGCACACAGAGTCACTCCCAGAGATAGAGATACTCCAATCAGGCCATCTGCTTTTCTTCACATTATGAATTCTTACCTGATCTGCAGGCAGTGTAACAGCCCTGCACCCCCACATTATCGCCCACACAGGGGGCACCATCTGTTGAGGCAGTGGGATTAGTGGGTGATCTGAGGAGGGAAAGGGATAGCATGGAGTTAAGATCTGGGAACATGTCACCACCAAGAATTTACAAATAAGGAGTGGGAACAAAGACCATCTCAGAAGCATGTTGTTATCCCCACATTCTCTCTCACAAACTAAGCATCCAGACACAAGAGACCTGAGCAAATCACTCATGGCATAGAAAATCTTCATTGGAGCAAATAACCACTTTCTCAACTCCCTTTATCTTAACCTTTCGTCAGGTCTTAAGCTGCTGTTCTTATGTGAATACAAGACTCTGCAGGTTGTCAGCTCTAAACAAGCAACCAGTGAACTCCAGACTCAATACTGGGCAGGTAATATTGATGTATCATAGTAGAAAGTAAAAGGATTGTGGAATCAAACCATCGAGTGAACAGCAGATACAGAACTGTGTTCCCCAAATCGCTTGTCTCCCCTGTACTCAATATCTGTGTTCTGCCTGTTTGTCTTTGTGAATCTATGTGTGTGCTTTTTAAATTCATTCATAGTTCATGGATATAACTGACTGGGTCCAGTATTTATTGCCCGTCCCTAGTTGCCCCGTTGAGAAGATGGTGATGAGCTGCCTTCTTCAATCACTGCAGTCCGTGTGCTGTCAGTAGACCCATAATGTGTCCATGTGTTGGGAGACACTTGAAAGGAGTAAAGTTTAAGTTATATAAAACACATGTTTTAGTTGAGTCAATTGAGCAATAAAGAATATTTGTATTGTTGCTGAAGAACCCTGGTGAGGTTTCATTTATCTTGGGTAGCAGATTGTCAGAGGCAACTGGGGTTTTGGTGGTGTCACTAAATTTGAACAGTTGTGGTGACTCTTTGAACAGTGCGTCCTGATCTCCAGTGAAGCTCCACTGGCTCCATCACAAACAATGCTTTTAAGGAAATTACTGATTAGTTGGCAAGTGGGACTCTGATTGACAAAGATGTCCCCATGGAGAATGCTCAGTTGGACAGTCAATGACCAAGATTTGTTTAAATGTTAAACCAGACATGTTCACTCTGATTGGCGAAAGCATTACCCTGAGAAATGAACTGACAAATGACTCTCATCCACGTGTTTGAGTTGAAACAGGCACAGAGCCTGTACATGTTCTTTCTGCCCACAAAGAATATAGCGCCCTAATGCAAGGTCAAAATCCTGGAACTCTGGTCCTAATGGCACTGATCTGATAACACCCACATTCTTACTCTCCCAGAAAGTAACACATCGGAACAATATCACACATTCTCCAAACCTGTATCGCTCCTGAACTCCGACACCACACCGAGGGTTACATGGCGTCCATGGTGACCATGCTGACCAACCACAGTCAACAGGACAAAGGGAATCATCGCAGGAAATGCGGCCATGGTAACAGATGCTGTCAATGAGGAAATATTCCACCCATTAGCACAGTACAATCCCATGGAACAGACTGTTTTAAAATAACGTTTCAGGTCGAGGGATAGGGATTATTGTGGAAATTAGAGCTAGGATGAAGGTGAGCAATGAAGGTTTGGTGGGGCGGTGGGTCAGCATCACTTGTTCTCATTTCTCCTCACTTTGTGGTTGCCAGGGAGATGGGCCTCCACCTGTCTCATGGTGGAGCAGGCAGATGGGTGCAGGAATGTGAGCTGATACAACAGAATGTGGTGAAACTGTGTAAAATAACACATTCTTTATTCTTAGAGTACAAGAGCGAGGAGGTGATGGTAAACTTGTACAAGAACCTGTTAGACCTCAGCTGCAGGATTGTGTGCAGTTCTGGGTGCCACTTTATAGGAGAAATGTGAATGTATAGGAGAGAGTGCAGAAGTGATTTACTCAAATGGATCCAGAGATGCAGATACATTGAAGTAGTTGGGACTGTTTTCCTTGGAGATGTGAAGATTAGTGGGAATCCAGAGGATTGGGAAGCCTTTAAAAACAGCAGAGGGTAACTAAAATAGCAATACAGGAGGAGAGGATGAAATTTAGATTACATTACAGTGTGGAAATAGGCCCTTCGGCCCAACAAGTCCACACCGACCCGCAACCCACCCATACTCCTAACCTAACACTACAGGCAATTTAGCATGGCCAATTCACCTGACCTGCACATCTTTGGACTGTGGGAGGAAACCAGAGCACCCGGAGGAAACCCACGCAGACACGGGAAGAATATGCAAACTCCACACAGTCAGTCGCCTGAGGTGGGTATTGAACCTGGGTCTCCGGTGCTGTGAGGCAGCAGTGCTAACCACTGTGCCACCGTGCCGCCCAATATGAAGGAAAGCTAGCTAGTAATATGAAAGAGTTTTTTTAAAGATGGGTAATAGGCAAAATAAAAAACAAGAGTGGACATTGGGCCACTGGAAAGGAGGCTGGAGAAGTAGTAATGGGGAACAAAGAAATGCCAGAGGAACAGAATAGATATTTTGCATCAGTTTTCACAGTGGCAGATACCAGCAGAATACCAGAACTTCAGGAGAGTTAGGGGCAGAGTTGAGTGCAGTGGCACTCAGGAGAAGTTGCTGGGGAAGCTGAAAGGTCGGAACGTGGATAAATCACCCAGACCAGATTCACTACACCCTAGGGCTCTGATGGGTTAGCTGAGGAGACTGTAGAGGCATAGGTGTTGATATTTCAGGAGTATTGGAGTCAGGGAGAGTCCCAGAGGACTGGAAAATGCCTAATGTAATACCCTGTTTAAAAAATTACAGAAGACAGCAAACTCTAGGCCAGTTAGCCTGACCTCAGCTGTTGGTAAAAGTTTAGAATCCATTAATTAAGGATGAGATTGCAAAACTACTTGAAAGTGCACAGTAAAATAAGGAGGAGTCAATACGGCTTCATCAAGGATAGGCAATGTTTAGATTAGATTACCTACAGTATGGAAACAGGCCCTTCGGCCCAACAAGTCCACACTGACCCTCCGAAGAGTAACCCGCCCAGACCCATTCCTATACTCTATATTCACCCCTGACACTATGGGCAATTTAGCATGGCCAATTCACTTGACCTGCACATCTTTGGATTGTGGAAGGAAACCAGAGCACCCGAAGGAAAACCACGCACGGGGAGAATGTGCAAACTCCACACAGACAGTCCCCGTCGCTGTGAGGCAGCAATGTTAACCACTGAACCACAGTGCCTGACAAATCTGTTAATCTGTATGGATAGAAGATTGGCTGACTGACAGAATGCAGACAGTGAGGATAAACAGGAGAACTAGCCATTTGGATACAGAACTGGTTCAAAGGTAGAAGACAGAGGGTGGTGGTGAAGGGTTGTTTTTCAGACTGGAGGCCTGTGACCAGTGGAGTGCCACAAGGATCGATGCTGGGTCCTCTACTTTTTGTCATTTACATAAGTGATTTGGATGCGAGCATAAGAGGTACAGTTAGTCAGTTTGCAGATGACTCCAAACTTGGAGGTGTAGTGGACAGCGAAGAGGGTTACCTCAGATTACAACAGGATCTGGACCAGATGGGCCAATGGGCTGAGAAGTGGCAGATGTAGTTTAATTCAAATAAATGAGAGGTGCTGCATTTTGGGAAAACAAATTTTAGCAGGACTTATACACTTAATGGTAAGGTCTGAGGGAGTATTGCTGAACAAAGAGACCTTGGAGTGCAGGTTCATAGCTCCTTGAAAGTGGAGTCGCAGGTAGATAGGATAGTGAAGAAGG
>NC_057713.1:27651659-27654567 GCF_004010195.1 Chiloscyllium plagiosum
AAAAGGCATTTGGATGGGTATATGAATAGGAAGGGTTTGGAGGGATATGGGCCGGGTGCTGGCAGGTGGGACTAGATTGGGTTAGGATATCTGGTTGGCATGGACGGGTTGGACCGAAGGGTCTGTTTCCATGCTGTACATCTCTATGATTGTATGACTCTAAGCTGGTAATTTGTGGAGTTCTGTTGGGACCAGTGGTGGGCCCATAACTATTCACATTATTGTTCTTGACGGAGAAAGTGTGGGCAATTTTGGTACGTTTGCAGTCATGCAAAGGTAGATAGAGGGACAGGTAGTGTTGAAGAGGTGAGGAAGCTGCAGAAGGACTTGGACAGGCTAGGCGAGTGGGCAAAGAAGTAACAGATGGAATGCAATGTGGGAAAATATGAGGTTATGAAATTTAGAGGAAGCAGAGGTATAGACTATTTTCTAAGCGGGAAAAGCTTTCGGAAATCTGAAGCACAAAGGGACTTGGGAATCCTTGTTCAGGGTTGTCTTAAAGGTAACATGCAGGTTCAGTTGACGGTTAGGAAGGCAATGCAATGTTAACATTCATTTCAAGAGGGCTCGAAAACAAGAGCAGTGATGTACTGCTGAGGTTATACAAAGCTCCGGTCAGACCACAATATTTTGAGCAGTTTTGTGATCCGTATCTAAGGAAGGATGCGTTGGCCTTGGAGGGATAAAGGGCTTGGCATATGCGGAATGGTTGAGAACTCTGGGTGTGCACTCAATGGAGCTGAGAAGGAGAATGGGATCTGGTTGAAACTTAGAGAATACTGATAGGTCTGGATAGAGTGGATGTGGAGAAGATGTATCCACTAGTCGGGGATACTAGACCCAAGTACACAACCTCAGAGCAGAGAAATGACCCTTTCAAACTGAAATAAGGGAGATTTCTTCAGCTAGAGGGTGGTGACTCTGTGGAACTCATTGCCACAGAGGGCTATGGAGGCCAAGACATTGAGTGCCTTTAAGACAAAGATGAATATGTTTTTGATTGGTAAGAGGATCAAGGTTACAGAGAGATTGCAAGAGAATGGTGTTGAGAAACATATCGGCCATGATCGAACGGTGGAGCAGACTTGTTTGGCCAAAAAGACTAATTCTGCGCCGAGATCTCATGGTGTTTTGGTCTGAAGAGAGAAAAAGGCTGAGGGGAAATCTGATAGAAGTTTTGAAAGTGTGAGTGGGCTGGCTAGAGAAGACAGAAAGAAGCTCTTTCAGCTTGTAAAAGCATTGAGAAACAAAATGCACAGTTTCGGCAGGGTAACTAGGGTCTGGAAAGATGGAGGCTGGTCCAATTGAGGCTTTTAAAAGGATATTGGATAGTTATTTAAATAGAATAGGGTTATAACATAGAACATAACAGTGCAGTATAGGCCCCTCAGCCCTCAATGTTGAACCGACCTGAGAAACCAATCTGAAACCATCTACCCTACACTATTCCATTATAGAGTCATAGAGATGTACAGACCCTTCGGCCTAACTCGTCCATGTCGACCAGATATCCCAACCTAATATAGTCCCATTTGTCAGCACGTGGCGAATATCCCTCCAAATCCTTCCTATTCATACACCCATCCAGATGTCTTTTAAATGCTGTAATTGTACCAGCCTCCACCGCTTCCTCTGGCAGCTCATTCCACACACATACCACCCACTGCGTGAAAAGTTGCCCCTTAGGTCCCTTTGTATCTTTTCCCTCTCACCCTAAACCTTTGCCCTCTAGGTCTGGACTCTCCCACTGCAGAGAAATGATTATTTACCCATCATGATTTTGTAAACCTCTATAAGGTCACCCCTCAGCCACCAACGCTCCAGGGAAAACAGCCCCAGCCTATTCAACCTCTCCCTGTAGCTCAAATCCCCCAACCCTGGCAACCTCCTTGTAAATCTTTTCTGAACCCTTTCAAGTTTCACATCTTTCCGATAGGAAGGAGACCAGAATTACACACAATATTCCAACAGTGGCCTAACCAATGTCCTGTGCTGCTGCACCATGACCTCCCATCTCCAGTACTCAATACTCTGACCAATAAAGGAAAGCATACCAAACGCCTTCTTCACTATCCTATCTACCTGTGACTCTATTTTCAAGGAGGTATGAACCTGCACTCCAAGGTCTCTTTGTTCAGCAACACCCCCCAGGACCTCACCATTAAGTGTATAACTCCTGCTCTGATTTGCCTTTCCAAATGCAGCACCTTGCGTTTATTTAAATTAAACCCCATCTGCCACTTCTCAGCCCATTGGCCCATCTGATCAAGATCCTGTTGTAATCTGAGGTAACCTTTGCTGTCCACTGCACCTCCAATTTTGGTGTCATCTACAAACTTACTAACTGTACCTCTTATGCTCACATCTAAATGAGAGACGAGTGTCCATTTTGAACAGAGCGGTGAGGAGAGAGGGCAGAGAGAAGCGAGGGCTGCCGGGAAGTTTTTAAGTGGGTGAGATCTAAACCCAATACCCCACACTATCGGGCCTCCCTCCCACCCACCTCCTCTAACCTTACTAAGAGTCTGTGTAAGTTTTCAGGTTTTTTTCAATTTTTTTCCTTTTCCTCTCTTCCTTGTTTAGTCCTGTGTGGGCTTTCAGAGTAGCGGGATATGGCTGTTAGGGCAGTTGCATGTTTCTCCTGCAGAATGTGGCAGGTGAGAGACATGACACATGTCTCTGTCAACTACATCAGCGGGAAGTGTATCCAACTCCAGCTCCTTGAAAACCGAGTTAGGGAACGAGAGCTGGAGTTGGATGAACTACGGATTATCCGGGAGACTGAGTGAGGAATTGAGAGGATGTACAGGGAGGTGGTCACTCTTCAGACACAGGATAAGGACAGCTGGGTTACAGTCAGGGGGAGGAAAGGGAACCGACGGTCAGAGCAGAGATCCCCTGTGGCCGT
>NC_057713.1:27654625-27658340 GCF_004010195.1 Chiloscyllium plagiosum
CACCAATGATATAGCCAGGAAAGGGATTGAGGATCTGAAAAGTGACCACAGAGAGTTAGGTTGGAAGCTGAAGAGCAGGACGAGTAGCGTAGTGATCTCAGGTTTGCTACCGGTGCCACGAAATAGTGAGGTGAGGAACAGTCAGTGAATGCAGTTTAACACGTGGTTGTGAGGCTGGTGCAGGAGGGAGGGCTTCAGATACCTAGACCATTGGGATACCTTCTGGGGAAGGTGGGACCTGTACATGAAGGACGGGTTGCACCTGAACTGAAGGGGCACAAATGTCCTGGGTCGGAGATTTGCTCGTGTGGTTCGGGAGGGTTTAAACTAGTTTGGCAGGGGGTGGGAACCAGACCTGCATATCTTAGAAGGGAGGGGGGTTGTTGCAGATGGGGCAGTGACAGGATATAGTGAATTTATCAGAAAGGTTTTTCAAGTGTTGAAACAAAGGGACCGGTTAAAGTGTGTCTGCTTTAATGCACAGAGTATCCAAAATAATAGTGACAAACTTAGAGCATGGATCAGTACTTGGGGCTACGATGTTGTGGCCATAACGGAGACGTGGGTTTCACAGGGACAGGAATGGGTGCTAGATGTTCTAGGGTTTAGAATGTTTAAAAAGAACAGGGAGGGTGGAAAAAGAGGAGGGGGTGTAGCATTGCTCATCAGAAAGTGCATCACAGCTACAGAAACTAAGATTGTCGAGGAAGGTTTGTCTACTGAGTCAGTATGGGTGGAATTAGGAATAGCGAGGGAGCAGCCATCTCATTGGGGATTTTCTACAGACCACCTAATAGCAGTAGGGGATTGAAGAACTCATAGGCTGACAGATTTTGGAAAAATACAAATGTAGTAGTGTTGTTGTTATGGATGACTTCAATTTTCCCAATATCGACTGGAACCTCCTTAGTGCAGATGGTTTGGATGGAACCTTTTTTTGTCAGGTGTGTTCAGGAGGGTTTCCTTACTCAGTATGTAGACAGAGCAACGAGGGGAGGGGCCATTTTGGATTTGGTGCTCGGCAATGAGACAGGACAAGTGTCAGATCTCGCAGAGGGAGAGCACTTTGGTGACAATGACCATCACTGCCTCACATTTACCATAGCCTTGGAGAGGGTAAGGAGCAGTTACCAAGGGAAGAGATTTAATTAAGGAAAAAGAAATTATGACGCTATCAGATAGGAGTGGGGAAATACAGACTGGGAGCAATTGTTCCACAGAAAGGGCACAGCAGACATGTGGAGACTATTTAAGGAGCAGTTGTTGTGAGTGATGCACAAATTTGTTCCTCTGAGACAGGTAAGAAGGAGTAAGATTAAGGAACTTTTCGTCAAAAGGAAGAAGGCAGCTTACGCAAGGTGGAGAAAGCAAGGATCTAGCACAGCTTTAGAGGATTACAGGCTTGCTAGAAAGGAGCTCAGAAAGAGTCAGGTGGGGGGCATGAAAAAGGCTTGGTAAGAAGGATTAGGGAGAACCCAAAGGCGTTTTACTCATACGTGAGGAATAAGAGAATGATCAGGGAGAAGGTAGGGCCGATCAGGGATAGCGGAGGGAACTTGTGTGTGGAGTCTGAGCAGATAGGGGAAGGCCTAAATGAGTTTGTTGCTTTGGTTTTCACCAAGGAAAGGGACCTTGTTGTAAATGAGAACTTTGAGGAGCTGGGAGACAGGCTTAAACAGATCAAGATTGATGAAGTTGATGTGCTGAAAATTTTGGAAAACATTAAGATTGCTAAGTCCCCAGGGCCAGACCAGATTTATCCTCGGCTGCTCCGGGAAGCGAGAAAGGAAGTTGCTAAGCCGCTGGCGAAGATCTTTACTTCCTCACTCTCCATGGGAGTCGTACCGGAGGAATGGAAGGAGATGAATGATGTTCCTCTTTTCAAGAAGGGTAATAGGGAAATCCCTGGCAATTACAGACCAGTCAGTCTTACACCTGTGGTCAGCAAGGTTTTGGAAATAATTCTGAGGGATAGGATTTATGACTATTTGGCAAAGCATAGTGTGATTAAAGGCAGTCAGCATGGCTTTGTGAGGGTCAGGTCATGCCTCACAAATCCTATTGAATTCTTTGAGGAGGTATCAAGACAGGTTGATGACAGTCAAGCAATGGATGTGGTGTATATGGATTTCAGCAAGGCATTTGATAAGGTTCCCCATGGTAAGCTCATTCATAAAGTCAGGAAGTATGGGATACAGGGAGATTTGGCTCCCAATTCTGTTACATTCGCAACCTGGATAAATGAGAAGTGGTGCATTTTGGAAGGTCGAACTCAAATGCTGAATATAGGATTAAAGACAGGATTCTTGGCATGTGGAGGAACAAAGGGATCTGGGTGTTCAAGTACATGGATCCCTCAATGTTGCCACCCAAGTGGATAGGGTTGTTAAGAAAGCTGATGGCGTTTTGGCTTTCATTAACAGGGGGATTGAGTTTAAGAGCCGCGAGGTTTTGCTGCAGCTCTACAAGTCCCTGGTGAGACCACACTTGGAATATTGTGTCCAGTTCTGGTTGCCCTACTATAGGAAAGATACAGAGGCTTTGGAGAAGGTGCAAAGAAGGTTTACCAGGATGCTGCCTGGACTGGAGGGCTTGTCTTACGAAGCAGTGGTGATGGAAGCGACTGCTGGACATGCAAATGGACAGCAGTGAATTGAGGGTAGCATAGGTTAGGTTATTTTATTTTAGATTAGGATTGAACCTTGGCACAACATCATGGGCTGAATGGCCTGTCTGTGCTGTACTCTTCTATGTTGTATGTTCTAAATCATTTATATTACTGGAAGGTGGTTACTGGAAGATGCAGGATAATGACAATGCGTTCGGATTTTCAGTCAGAGATTCATGATGGGCTGAATGGCCACGATAACATTTCTGTGATTTTGATTAACCTTTCTGCAAATGGAAACAGGACCTTGGTAGGGCCCTCATGATTGTAAACACCTCAATGATCTGTGCTCTCAGTGATATAGAGACCAGTCCAGGATCTGATAATAATCCCTGTGCAACACTACTCATCAAGAAAACTCCAGTTCACCAGGACATGCTGCATCCAGGGCAAACAATCCTCATTGTCTATTGGTGGGTTGGTTGTGCTGTTGAGAAGATGGCTGTAATTGCAGTATTGGTTACCAGTTGCTGCAGTTGGTCATGGTGATGAGTTGTCCAGGTTGGTAAATCTTGTTCCCCCAATGACAGCGACACTCAGTGATATTCACACAACCTTGGTCCTGAAGGAAAAGACCTTTGGGGCAACGGCAGCCTAGAACAAAGCAAACATTGCCATGGGATTGAAGCATTGCTTTCATTCTGTTCTCATTGCCTTGAATGTTGAGTCAGGAGTATTGATAGGATAGTGAAGGCAGCATTTGGTATGTCTTCCTTTATCGGTCAGAGTATTGAGTACAGGAGTTGGGAGGTCATGTTGTGGCTGTACAGGACATTGGTTAGGCCACTGTTGGAATATTGTGTGTAATTCTAGTCTCCTTCCTATCAGAAAGATGTTGTGAAACTTGAAAGGGTTCAGAAAAGATTTACAAGGATGTTGCCAGGGTTGGAGGATTTGAGCTATGGGGAGAGGCTGAACAGGCTGGGGCTGTTTTCCCTGGAGCGTCGGAGGCTGAGGTGTGACCTTATAGAGGTTTATAAAATCAGGAGATGCATGGATAGGGTAAATAGACAAGGTCTTTTCCCTGGGGTGGGGGAGCCCAGAACT
>NC_057713.1:27658355-27661760 GCF_004010195.1 Chiloscyllium plagiosum
TGATGGGGGGTGTTGGGTTTGGGGAGGGGAGTCTGTGGGGTGTCAGTGATGGGGGAGTTGGTGTCTGTGGAGGGGAGTCAGTGTCTGTTGGGGGGGGGTTAGTGATGGGGGGTCAGTGTCTGTGAGGGGGCCAGTGTCGGGATGAAGCCATTATTCGGGGATCACAGTCTGAGTCATACCTTCCAGGCATTTCCTGTTACAGCTTGTCCCTGAGCTCAGCTCCTGACACGAGGCTGGACAGGGATCATGGGAGAGAGCGTCACATCCATCAGTTGGTACATAGACCATCCCAGGATCACAGTCTGAGGGAGGAAGGGAAACAGATGAGAAAACATTGTAAAACTGGGGAGGGAGAGTCCCCTTACCCAGTGATAACTTAGCATTCCATATTTGGAATTTCATTATCTATCTGTGTCACATTTGTAACCAACTTTCTGTCAGTCAATGTAAGAGAATGAAATAGCCTATGAGAATCATCAAGGTCTTGACTCTCAAGAAAGATTTATCATGCACCATCCTACCCCATTAGAAAGAATAATTAACAAATCCCCCAGATGGTGCTGGGTCATCGGGCAACGGTCATCTGACATTGAGTAGCTGTGCCATGGCATTGGCCAAAAAGACTTTGACAGATGATTATCATCACATTGATGGGCAGCTCCCAAAATAAGGGGCAAGATGATCTGGGGAGATGAGCCACACTGGGTCGGACGGTGGTGGCAGGGCGGGGGGTTTGGGGATTGGAGTTGCCCTTCATCAGCCCGAGGGAAGAACAAAGGCTGTTGGAACAAAGACCACAACAAAAGGACTGGAATATGGGAGCAATGGGGCCTTCACTTTCCCATTCTATAGAATGGCTTCGGGATCGGTAAAGTATTCTGACCTGTCCCAGTCTATATTTCATTTCTTATCCTGATGCACTACATTGAAACAGCTGCTTTTCTATAAACTATCAGGAAATCCCTAAAATTACCCTGCAGTGGACACAGTGGGTCAGTAACAGTTCAGGAGGTAGGCAGTGACTGGAGGGCAGTGTTGATTAATGCCAGTGAACTCCATTGAACCACGGAAATGATATAGCACAGAAAGGGCCATTCAGCTCATTTTGTCCATGTCAGCCCAAAGACACCCAGATGCCCTTTCTCATCAACTCACCCGTGGTGCCCTCACAGAGCTGACGGTTACAGGACTCTGTTTCCATGGCGATGCCCGGACACGACTGGCCTTCGTTCTTTGGCGGTGGATTCACACAGTCCCGGTGACGGGATCGAACTCCACCGCTACACTCTGCATCACAGACTGACCAATCACTCCACTCTGACCATTGACCATTGACTGTCAAAGAGACACATTGGCTTAGAGTCTCATTCTTTCTCTGAAATCCCCAGGATGAACACAGAGAACAACACGCACACAGCCAGGAGGTCTTACATTGTCAAATCTAAATTCAATAAAAAGCTGGAATTAAGAGTCTAATGAAACGGAGAATCCATTGTTGGAAAGACCTATCTGGTTCACTAATGTCCTTTAGGGACGGAAGCTACCATCTTTCCTCCATCTGGATTACATGTGACTCCAGACCCACAGTGATGTGGTTGATTCTTACCTTTTTTTAACAATTAGGGATAGTTAATAAATGTATATCCCGGACCCGAACCACTCACTGGGTGAAAACATTAATCCTCATATCTCTATTGCAATTTTTTCCAATTACCTTAAATCTTGTGTCCTCTCAAATTGATTCATTCACCAATAGGTTTCTCCATATCTACCGTGTCCGGACCTCTCAGGATTTTGAAAACCCTCCCAGCTTTCTGTTCTTCACAGAGAACACTCCTAACTCCTCCAATCTATCTCCCTTTGAACTGACTGCACCCCACACTCTCAGATCCAACACTGACATTGTAATTAAGCCAAGGGGGTGTTAATGCTGTCTGGCAAACTGAGCACAATATTGCAGAGGCTGACCGCCAGCTTTCAGATACCTCCCCCTATCTCCCTGGACCATGACCCTACCATTGACCATCAGGCCATTGTGTCATGATGTCACCAGTCTCTTCACATCTGGATCTCCCCCCTCCCCAGTTTTACAGCTTCCCAGTTCATTGTCCCCCAACCCCACATAGTGTGCTTCATCCTTCTTCCCAAAACCGACAAGGCGGCCTATCCGGGCAGACCCATTGTTTCTGCCTGCTCCTGCCCCACAGAACTCATCTCTTCCTACCTCAACTCGATTATTCTTTCTGTGTTCTCTCCCTTTCCATTTACATCTGCGATTTTTCTGGCTATTTAAGTAAGTTTTCGGATTTCTAGTTTGGGGGCTCCAGCCTCCTACTCTTTGCCACGGATACGTAATCCCTTTACATGTCTATCCCCCATCAGGATGGTCTCAGGGCTCTCCCCTTCTTCCTGGAAAAAATGGTTTCTCAAATCTATCCCCCGGCCTGAAGCACTTCATCCCTGAAACCTCATACACCTCACAAACACTCGCTGTGACAATAGACAATAGGTGCAGGAGTAGGCCATTCTGCCCTTCGAGCCTGCACCGCCATTCAATATGATCATGGCTGATCATTCCTAATCAGTATCCTCTTCCTGCCTTATCTCCATAACCTTTGATTCCACTATCTTTGAGAGCTCTATCCAACTCTTTCTTAAATGAATCCAGAGACTGGGCCTCCACTGCCCTCTGGGGCAGAGCATTCCACACACCCACCACTCTCTGGGTGAAGAAGTTCCTCCTCATCTCTGTCCTAAATGGTCTACCCTTATTTCGAAGCTGTGTCCTCTGGTTCGGCACTCACCCAACAGCGGAAACATGTTTCCTGCCTCCAGAGTGTCCAATCCTTTAATAATCTTATATGTCTCAATCAGATCCCCTCTCAGTCTTCTAAACTCAAGGGTATACAAATCCAGTCGCTCCAGCTTTTCAGCGTAAGGTAGTTCCGCCATTCCGGGAATTGACCTCGTGAACTTAGGCTGCACTCCCTCAATAGCCAGAATGTCTTTCCTCAAATTTGGAGACCAGAACTGCACACAATATTCCAGGTGCAGTCTCACCAGGGCCCTGTACAGCTGCAGAAGAACCTCTTTGCTCTATACTCAATCCCTCTTGTTATGAAGGCCAGCACGCTATTAGCCTTCTTCACTACCTGCTGTACCTGCATGCTTACCTTCATTGACTGGTGTACAAGAACACCCAGATCTCTATGTACTGCCCCTTTACCTAAATTGCTTCCACTTAGGTGGTAATCTGCCTTCCTGTTCTTGCCAAAGTGAATAACCATACATTTATCCACATTAAACTGCACCTGCCATGCATCTGACCACTCACCTAACCTGTCCAGGTCACCCTGTAATCTCCTAACATCCTCATCACATTTCACCCTGACACCCAGCTTAGTA
>NC_057713.1:27661790-27669600 GCF_004010195.1 Chiloscyllium plagiosum
AATACCATGTGCCCTAATTTTGCTCACTAACCTCCTATGTGGGATTTTATCAAAAGCTTTCTGAAAGTCCAGGTACACTACATACATTGGACCTCCCTTGTCCTTCTTCAGAGTTACATCCTCAAAAAATTCCAGAAGATTAGTCAAGCATGATTTCCCCTTCATAAATCCATGCTGACTCTGACCTATCCTGTTACTGCTATCCAGATGTGTCGTAATTTCATCCTTTATAATTGACTCCAGCATCTTTCCCACCACTGAGGTCAGACTAACTGGTCTATAATTTCCTGTTTTTTCTCTCCCACCTTTCTTAAAAAGTGGTACAACATTAGCCACCCTCCAATCCGCAGGAACTGATCCCGAATCTATCGAACTCTGGAAAATAATCACCAACGCATCCACGATTTCCCAAGCCACCTCCTTCAGTACCCTGGGATGGAGACCATCAGGCCCTGGGGACTTATCAACCTTCAGACCTAACAGTCTCTCCAACACCAAATCCTGGCAAATATAAATTCCCTAAGTTCAGGTCCTTCAGCCACTGTTACCTCAGGGAGATTGCACTGCAGCAGGAAAGACTAGGCTGGCTTGCTCCTGTCTACGTGCCGCGTGAGTAGTGCTGAGCAAGTCACTCACCTGGGCAGGCCTGGATAAAGCAGGCATGAGAATCCCACAATGTAACATCGCACTGTCCCCCAGGGAGAGCCGGTCGCAGGATGTCTCTCTGTCGGAACCTTACACCCAAACTGCAGGTGTGAGTGCATGCACTCCACTGGGTCCATTCAGAGATCACACAGTGTACTGTGAAAATACACAGAGTACAGCTCAACGTTCCATCAGGAAATGGCCAATCTCTACTTATAACACAAGAACCAGCCAATCACCTCAACAACTCACATCGTCGTTCACTTTCAACACATGAAAATTACCCCAACCCCATTAACCAACTTCATTAAACTTATCAATCTCTTCCCCTGACCCGTGGAAGCTCTACACCAACATTTGACAGTGACCTTGACATTGAGGCTATGTCCAATCAGGTGAATGGGAGGGTAGGCATGAGGGACTGAATGGTCTACTCCTATTCCTTGTTCACATAACCCCTGGTCATCAGGCCTTGGACCTCATCCTTTCCTCCTCCAGCCTTCTTTTTCCCACTCCTCCATCTCCTGCAATAGTATTCCCCTTCCACCCCATTCCTCTCTCCCACACCCCTCTCCACCTCCCCATATCTCTACCTCACCACCCCACACTCTCTCCACCCCATACCCTCTCTATCCTGCCCCTCCCACACCCTCTCTACATGCCCCACTGTGTGTTACACACTCTCTCTCTCTGTCTTACCACAGTCCTTCTCATCTGAACCATCCTGACAGTCCTGCTGCAAGTTGCATTGTTGGTGCTGGCTTACACACTCTCCACTGCCACACCGGAACTGTTTCACCGAACAGGATCTGCTTGTATTGGTCAATGGAATCAATTCAGGAGCCTCTCGGTTTGGAGTCACAGAGGCAGGAGTGGGACCTGAAACAATAGCAGGAAGCAGTCGTCAGAGTGCAGGGATCCCACAGCTATCCATCACAAAATTCCACAACATAACAGAAGGACTGAGTGTCCTGGTCTCTGAGTCAGTCAGTGTGCAGCTCCACTCCGTGAGAATGAAGGCAAATGGAGTTTACTGCAAGACAATGGAACATAAAAGTTGGCAAGTTTTGTATAATCATTCAAGGGGAGGCAGTGGTGTAGTGGTAATGTCCCTAGACTAGTAATCCTGAGCTGATTATTCTGCAGGAATAGTTCAAATCCCATCAAGGTGGATGAGGGAGTTTAAATTAAATAAAGGACTGGAATAATGAAACAAAAGGCAGCCTAATGGTCATGATGTTTCATTGTATAATTAATATAGAAGGAAATCTTACTCATTTTGTCTTCAGGTGATTCCAAACCCACAACAGTGTGGTTTAGTCTTCACTGTCCTCTGGTAACTAGGAATGGACTATACAAGCAGCTCTGACCAGTGACACCCACATGCCAGGAGTGAAGAAAATAAAGCCTTTGTGTTATCTGCAGATTTAGCTGCATTTCCCACTAATCACCCCAGTTATATTGAGGTTTATAAAATCACGAGGGGCATAGATAGGGACTAGTTTAGTTTGGGATATCTGTTGGCATGGATGAGTTGGGCTGAAGCGTCTGTTTCCGTGCTGTATGGCTCTCTGACTCTCGTCATCAATGTCAATTGTAAAGGTTGAGGCCCCTGTACTGACCCCTGCAGGTCACATCCTGCCAATCAGAAAAAGATCCATTTATAAAGATCCATTCATGGGCGGCACAGTGGTTAGCACTGCTGCCTCACAGCGCCTGAGACCCGGGTTCAATTCCCGCCTCAGGCGACTGACGGTGTGGAGTTTGCACGTTCTTCCCGTGTCTGCGTGGGTTTCCTCCGGGTACTCCGGTTTCCTCCCACAGTCCAAAGATGTGCAGGTCAGGTGAATTGGCCATGCTAAATTGCCCGTAGTGTTAGGTAAGGGGTAAATGTAGGGGCATGGGTGGGTTGCGCTTCGGCGGGTCGGTGTGGACTTGTTGGGCCGAAGGGCCTGTTTCCACGCTGTAATGTAATGTAATGTATAAACACTTTACTTCCTGTTAGCCAGCCAATCCACACCAGTGTTAGCCCTTACACCATGAGTTTCTATTAACCAGAATAACCTTTGATGTGACAACTTATCAAATGTCTTCTGAAAAATCCAATATTGACAGTCTCCCTTTACCCACAGTGTGAATACTCCTTCAAAAGAACTCTAATTGGTTAAACAGGATCTCTCTTTCAAAACCTGAACGATTCTTCCTGATCCCCTTCAGTTTATTCTAAATAAACAGTTAGAATCTTTTCTCACACTTTCCCCAGGACAGATGACAACCTCCCACCCAAAGTTTCCTGTTTTCTCTTCCATCCTGAATAAAGAGGTTATATTTGGTACTTTCCAGTCTAACGGAACCTTGCCTGAATTTTGGAAAATTGACACGAGTGTATTTACCATCTCATGAGCCACTTTCAACCCTAGGAAAAATTACATCTGGAATTGGAGTTGATCAGCTCAATGTTCCATCAGTTTGTTCAGTACCACTTACCTCATGATTATAATTCCACTGCATCCCTCTCTCACTTCCTCCCCCATGCAGCAGTTACTGGGATGATTTTTATATCTCCGATAGTGAAGACAGAAACAACATATTTGTTCATTTCATCCACCACTGTCCTATTGTCGACTGCTCCCCATTCTCACTCTCAGAGACCAACCCTCACTTTACTTCCCTTTTTCTTTTAAAATACCTGGAGAAGCTCTTTTTCCCCAATTTTACATTTCTAGCCGGCTTTCTCTCTGATTAACGTTGCAATCATTCCCTGCCATTCTTTATATTCTGACCAATCATCTGAACAGTCTCACACCCTTTGTATGCTTTTTCCTTGAGCATGATCCTTTTTCTGACTCCTTTAGTTAACCCTTGATGGTGGGTAATCCCTTTAGAATGTTTCTCTAAAGTAGGAATATACTTATTCTGTGTAATCTTATATTTATTCTGTCTAACATATGAGGAACGGCTGAGGATACTGGGATTGTATTCGTTGGAGTTTAGAAGATTAAGGGGAGACTTAATAGAGACATACAAAATAATACATGGTTTGGAAAAGGTCGATGCTAGGAAATTGTTTCCGTTAGATGAGGAGACTAGGACCCGTGGACACAGCCTTAGAATTAGAGGGGGTCATTTCAGAACAGAAATGCGGAGACATTTCTTCAGCCAGAGAGTGGTGGGCCTGTGGAATTCATTGCCACGGAGTGCAGTGGAAGCCGGGACGCTAAATGTCTTCAAGGCCGAGATTGATAGATTCTTGTTGTCTAGAGGAATTAAGGGCTACGGGGAGAACGCTGGTAAGTGGAGCTGAAAAGTGCGTCAGCCATGATTGAATGGCGGAGTGGACTAGATGGGCCGAATGGCCTTACTTCCACTCCTATGTCTTATGGTCTTATGGTCTTATCTGAAATATTCCATTTAAATGACCCCATCAATCTATCCCCTAGCTTAGCATGTCAGTTCACCTCAAAACTCTCAGCTTCCAGCCCATTTAGTTGTCCTTTTTTAAGTTAAATTATTGGTCTGAGGCCCAATCTTCTCCCTTTCATGCTGGATCTAAAATTTAATTATGTTGTAGTCACTGCTACCTTGAGGTGCCCTAACTCTGAGATTATAAATTCTCCTTTTCTGTTAGACTCTACTAATTCTAATATAATATGCTCTCTGGTCAGTTTCAAAATGTGCTATTCTCAGAAACTGTCAGGACAGCACTCTCTGAACTCCTCATCAAAGCCCATTTTGTCAAAATGATTTTTCCATTTATATGTGGATTAATATCACCCATGATTATTGCTGCCACTCTATAACAAGCACCAAATATTTCTTCTTGTGTACTTCTTCCTACATCAGAGTTACTTTTTCTCTTATGGGGGTGGGGAGTGTGGGTTCCTACAAGTGAACTATTTCCCCTAGTATTCCTAATTTCCATCAAATCCACCCACATCCTGATCTCCCCAACCAAGTCATCATTGATTAATAATGCAACCCCTCTCCTTGTCTTCACTGAGCTTCTTATTCTTCCTAACTTTCCCTCCGAGTAGAAGAAGGAGTATACATCAATTGTACACAGTGAATATAAAAGTACAGGACAGCAATCAGCCAACCCATACCAAAAGGCCAAGGGCAAGATCCAAACCTCAAGAATGTCATGACATAACAAAATCTATAAGAGTTTGTAAACAGCCAAAACAACATGAACTCTCAACTTTCTGAACATATAAATTTTACAGTCTCTATGTCTGCATCAATAACTCTTTATTACCCAACATTTCAGTGTGTTTACCTTCCGTGTGTAAGATTTAGCTTTGGAAATAAAAGAGAAAATGTACTATCACTTTAAGAGCAGTGTTGTTTTAAGAACTCAGTATACAAATTATTCAAAGATAAGGGTTATGGTGATTCAGCATTGCACTCCTGCCCCCAGTGAAGGATATTACTCTGCGTTGTGTGACCTATTCCAGCTGTAATATAAACCCATGAGGGAACTTCAAGTCAAAGGAATTCATGTATTTTGTTCGTGTTACATTGTTAAATACAAACACCCACAATAGTGAACAGTACCAATATGTTTGAGTTGAACTGGATAAGCCAATGAGGGAGAAGGTCATGGAGGATTCAGGTTTTGATGGGAGAGGAGGCCTGAGTGGCAGATCCTCAGGCAGCACCTTCTAAACCCACAGCCACTTCCACCCAGAAGGACAAGGGCAGCAGGTACATGGGAACACCACCATGCTCCCCTCTGAGCCACTCACCATCCTGATTTGGAAATCTATTGCCGTTCCTTCACTCGTCATTGTGTCAAAATCCTGGAATTCCCTCCCAAAGGATATTGTGGGTCTACCTACAGCACATGGACTGCAGCGGTTCAAGAAGGCAGCTCACCCCCACCATCTCAAGGGGCAGGTGATAAATGCTGAGTCAGTGGAGCTTCAGGAGATGTGCAAGAAAATTTAAGAAAGGATCAGTTTGAGCGTTGAGGGGTATCTTCATGTTTGTGACGGTCATGGAACAGTTTGAGCAGATGGTAGTACCACCTGATTGTGTCTCAATCTCATCAGGTTCATCAAAGCTGTCAGAAAGCTGTCAGGCATGGGAGTGGCTGAAGGTGATTTTGAGTAAATTGTAGCAGCAATGTTGGGAACTAAAACTTTGATTGGATTTTAATAGTAAAATTCAGAATGAATTGGGGGCTTTTGTTCCATTGACCACAGTATTATCCAAGCCCTCAATCTATCAGCTCATGCCTGCCCATCCCATAATTCACTCACCACAGTGTCTCTCATCGGAGCCATCCAGACAGTCTGCAATCCCGTCACAAACTGTGTCAGAATCGACACAATCCAACGAGTCACACTTGAACTGATCGTGAAGACAAAGAACACGGAGAATTGGGGGTAATTCCTCCCAGAATGTTGTGGAATAGCCTGTGGGACCTCGAGGCAAGGAGATAGAGATCAGAAAGAGTGTGTTAGAGACCAAGCGAGACAGAGTCTGAGAGATCAGAGAGATTGAGAGATCACAGGAGAGAGATTAGAACATAGAAATGTACAGCACAGAACAGGTCCTTCAGCCCACAATGTTGTGTCGAGGATTATTCCTAATCTAAAATAAAATAACCTTACCTACGCACCCCTCAACTCACTGCTATCCATGTGCATGTCCAGCAGTCGCTTAAATGTCCCGAATGACTCTGCTTCCACCACGACAGCTGGCAACGCATTCCATGCATTCACAACTCTCTGCGTAAAGAACCTTTCTCTGACGTCTCCCCTATTCCTTTTTCCGAATATCGTAAAACTATGACCCCACGTACCAATCAATCCTGCCCTGGGAAAAGTCTCTTGCTATTGACTCTGTCCAAGCCTCTCATTATCTTGTATACCTCTATCAGGTCACCTCTCTTCCTCCTTCTCTCCAGCGAGAAAAGTCTGAGCTTAGCTTCTCTCTTTGTAAGACAAGCCCTCCAGTCCAGGCAGCTTCCTGGTAAACCTTCTTTGCATCCTCTCCAAAGCCTCTGTATCTTTCCTGTAGTAGGGCGACCAGAACTGGACACAGTATTCCAAGTGTGGTCTCACCAGGGACTTGTGGAGCTGCAGCAAAACCTCACAGCTCTTGAACTCTATCCCTCTGTTAAGGAAAGCCAAAACACCATATGCTTTCTAAACTACCCTATCTACTTGGGTGGCAACTTTGAGAGATCTATGCACTTAAACACCAAGATCCCTCTGTTCCTCCACACTGCCAAGAATCCTGTCTTTAATCCTATATTCAGCAAATATCCCAAAATGCATCACTTTGCATTTACCCAGGTTGAACTCCATCTGCCATTTCTCAGCCCAGCTCTGTATCCTGCTTATGTCACACTACAGATTGTGTCAGAAAGAGAGAGATCAGAGGGATGAAGATAGAGAGAAAGAGAAAAAGAGAAAGAGAGAGGCATCGATCAGAGAGGGAGAAAAAGAATGAGTGTGACAGAGGGAGAGAGAAAAATAAATCAGACAATAAGTGTTCCTCCTTCAGCAGCTACTAGCCGCAACCTGATGTCAGGACCTGATCGGGTGTACCCTAGAACTCTATGGGAAGCTAGAGAAGTGATTGCTGGGCCTCTTGCTGAGATATTTGTATCATCGATACTCACAGGTGAGGTGCCGGAAGACTGGAGTTTGGCAAACGTGGGGCCACTGTTTAAAAAGGGCGGTAAAGACAAGCCAGGGAACTATAGACCGGTGAGCCTGACCTCGGTGGTGGGCAAGTTGTTGGAGGGAATCCTGAGGGACAGGATGTACATGGATTTGGAAAGGCAAGGATTGATTAGGGAGAGGAGAAAGTGAGGTCTGCAGATGCTGGAGATCAAAGTTGAAACTTTATTGCTGGAACAGCACAGCAGGTCAGGCAGCATCCAGGGAACAGGAGATTCGACGTTTCGGGCACAGGCCCTTCTTGTGGCTTTGTGCGTGGGAAATCATGTCTCACAAACTTGATTGAGTTTTTTGAAGAAGTAACAAAGAAGATTGATGAGGGCAGAGCAGTAGATGTGATCTATATGGACTTCAGTAAGGCGTTCGACAAGGTTCCCATGGGAGACTGATTAGCAAGGTTAGATCTCATGGAATACAGGGAGAACTAGCCATTTGGATACAGAACTGGCTCAAAGGTAGAAGACAGAAGGTAG
>NC_057713.1:27670517-27673028 GCF_004010195.1 Chiloscyllium plagiosum
AACATTTAAGAGGCATTTGGATGGGTATATGAATAGGAAGGGTTTGGAGGATATGGGCCGGGTGCTGGCAGTGGGACTAGATTGGGTTGGGATATCTGGTCGGCATGAACGGGTTGGACCAAAGGGTCTGTTTCCACGCTGTACATCTCTATGACTCTATGTCACTCTTCTGCAATCATTTCTCCTTCCTTGTTCACCCACTCTGTTACCCCCACATGGTTCTAACCTTCCCAGGAGGTTAGGAGGAGGGAGGGGCAGGTGGAGAGAGAGTGGGGTGTTGGGGGGAACTAGTTGAGGGAAAAGGCCAGTGGATCACAGTCTGAGCTCTTACTTCCTGTTGTCAGAGAGGCCGATGCTGTCTCTGAGCTGGGTGCTGGCACAGGGAACTTTCCAGAAGCTGTTGTTGCTCCTGCTGGTGTGTGCTCTGTTTGGGAGCTCAGCCGACTCCAATCAGGGAATCCTGTTGACTCACCCCCCTGGGGGACAGTCCGTCCTGTTCCTGAAATACACAAACCCTTAAGTTATAAACACTGCAAATATCAAACACAATGAGAGACAAGTTAGAGTCAGACAGAGTCAGAAATCATCACATGTGGAGAACACATGATCCAGCGAGCGACACAGAGAGAGCGAGAGAGTGAGAGAGAGTGAGAGAGAGAGTGCTGGGTGCAGAGAAAAAAGACAAAGCCTCTGAAAAGCAAGACACGAGGAAACTCAAAAAAAGTGCTGTTTCTCTTGGGGTGTTTGTCCATAGATTTCTGAAGGGAACAGGGCAGGTTAATTGTTAAACTTTGAAAAAGTTCCAAGTTCTCAATGGTGGATACTCAGGATCCTCTCTGAAGACCAGAAAACCCTGAATTTGCAAAACATCCAGAGAACTGACAGCAGCATGTCTATGACTGGAGATCTACAAATTAAACAGGTATTTGCCCAACTTAGCTTTGTTGTGCTAACAATACAGTTGGGAACTCAAACACTTACAACAGAATGAAGGGACAACTTCTGTTCCTGGTGAGACGTTAAAAGGCATCTTACAGCAGTAAAAGGAAGAGAAGTCAAATACTGCTCTCACTTGGAATAGAGCCCTCCGGAGTGAACACAGGGCCCTCCGGAGTGAACACAGGGCCCTCCGGAGTGAACACAGAGCCCTCCGGAGTGAACACAGGGCCCTCCGGAGTGAACACAGGGCCCTCCTGAGTGAACACAGGGCCCTCCGGAGTGAATACAGGGCCCTCCGGAGTGAACACAGGGCCCTCCGGAGTAAACACAGGGCCCTCCGGAGTGAATACAGGGCCCTCCGGAGTGAACACAGGGCCCTCCGGAGTGAACACAGGGCCCTCCGGAGTGAACAAAGGGCCCTCCGGAGTGAACACAGGGCCCTCCGGAGTGAACACAGGGCCCTCCGGAGTGAACACAGGGCCCTCCTGAGTGAACAAAGGGCCCTCCGGAGTGAACCTACAAAACACTAAATAGCACATTGTACAGACACACCTTGGTATTGTCACAATGCAGGATTTCAAACCACACTCACTGACCAGAACAATGTAGAGATCAGTCGGCCATTCTGCCCATCGTGTCTGCTCCACCATTCAATGAGATCATAGCTGATCTGATAATCCTCAACGATCCTGCCTTTTCCCCATTATTTCCTTACAGATTAAAAATCTGTCTCTTTCAGCCTTGAGCATACTTAATGGCCCAGTCTCAACAGCCCTCTGTGGTAAAGAGTTCTACAGATTCACTCCCCTCTGAGAGAAGAGATTCCACGTCTCTGTCTTAAATGTGTGACCCTTTACTCTGAGACTGTGCCACAATCTCAATTGTCAAACCTCCTCAGAATCTTGTATATTTTAATAACGTCACCTCTCATTCTTTTATATTCCAATGAGTACAGGGCTAATTTACTCAAATTCACCCTCCATTCCTGGCACTGAACTAAGAAGCCTTCACTGGACTGCCACCAGTGCCAGTGTATCTTTCCTTAGCTAAGGGACCCAAAACTGTTCACAGTATTCCAGCTGTGCTCCAACTAGTGTTGTATATAGTTTTATCAAAACCTCTATTTTTATATTCATTCCCTTTGAAATAAAGGCCAACATTCCACTTGCCTTCCCTATGACCCACTGAATTTGGATGTTACCTTTTTCTGATTCATGGACAATTCCCAAATCCCTCTGTACTGTAACTTTATGCAGTCTTTCTCCATTTCAATAATATCTGGTTCCTCTATTCCTCCTGCCAAAGTGTATAGCCTCACATTTCCCCACGGTATATTCAACTACAGTGTATCTCCCAGTCACTGACGCCATCTCTGTCCCTCTGCACACTCTATGAGCATGGACTGGGAGCAATTGTTCCATGGTAAAGGCACTATAGACATGTGGAGACTGTTTAAGGAACAGTTGTTGCGATGGATGAATAAATATGTCCCTCTGAGACAGGCAAGAAGTGGTAAGATAAAGGAACCTTGGATGATGAGAGTGGTGGAGCTTCTCGTCAAAAGGAAGAAGG
>NC_057713.1:27673975-27677014 GCF_004010195.1 Chiloscyllium plagiosum
GGAATCTTGGTGTGCAGGTACATAGATCTCTTAAAATGGCCACCCAAGTGGTGGCATATGGTGTTTTGGCTTTCATTAACAGGGGGATTGAGTTTAAGAGTCGTGAGATCTTGTTGCAGCTCTATAAAACTTTGGTTAGACCGCACTTGGAATACTGTGTCCAGTTCTGGTCGCCGTATTATAGGAAAGATGTGGATGCTTTGGAGAGGGTTGAGAGGAGGTTTACCAGGATGCTGCCCGGAATGGAGGGCTGATCTTATGAAGAGAAGTTGACTGAGCTCGGACTTTTTTCATTGGATAAAAGGAGGAGGAGAGGGGACCTAACTGAGGTGTACAAGATAATGAGAGGCATTGATAGAGTCGATAGCCAGAGACTATTTCCCAGGACAGAAATGACTAACACAAGAGGTCAATTTTAAGCTGGTTGGAGGAAAGTATAGAGGGGATGTCAGAGGCGGGTTCTTTACACAGAGAGTTGTGAGAGCATGGAATGCATTGCCAGCAGCAGTTGTGGAGGCAGGGTCATTGGGGACATTTAAGAGACTCCTGGACATGCATATGGTCACAGAAATTTGAGGGTGCATACATGAGGATCAATGTTCGGCACAACATCGTGGGCTGAAGGGCCTGTTCTGTGCTGTACTGTTCTATGTTCTATGAGTGGTGCATTAAGATTCTCAGGTGGATTTTGATAACATCCCGTGCACAAGGTAGCAAATAAAACCCAATTCGAGGTTGTGGTGCTGGAAAAGCTCAGCAGGTCAGGCAGCATCTGAGGAGTACGGCGTTTCAGACAAAAGCCCTTCATCAGGAAAGTTGCTTTTCCAGCACCACACTCCCGACTCTGATCTCCAGCATCTGCAGCCCTCACTTTCTCCCAGATATAACTTGGTTGCATTGGAGCAGATAGGGATTGAGTGATAGCGAGCATCAAGCACAGACAGAGTGAAAGAGAGAGTGAGAAAGACAGAGAGAGTGTCCCTGTTGCAGAAAGGAGAGCACATCAGGCACAGAGTAAGAGAGGGAGAGAGAATGAGAGCATGAGAGACTGAGAGCGCAAGAAAGAGAGCGCACGAGAGAGAGAGAGAGAGAAGGTTGATCATCAAAGGGTCACTCACCACAGCCCTGTTCGTCAGAGAAGTCACTGCAGTCAGGTTGGCCATTGCACAGAGCTGTCTTCACACTCACACATTCCCCATTCCAACATTGAAACCCTCCAGGATCACAGAAACTGGGATGGACACTGGTTGCCATGGTGATTTGTCCATCTGCTGTTCGAGTGATGGTGGAGGATCTGCCCGAGGAGGGAGTGGTCCTTTCTGGCACAGTCCTCAGGCCAGGTTCCCGATCTTCAAAAAAAACATCAAAACATCTTGTTAACCGAAGTCCCAAAGTCAGAGAAATGTCTCCAACAACTGGGATAGAGAGAGGGGGAGAGAGAGAAGTGAAGAGATGCAGAAGGATGGAGAGAGAGGAGTGGAAAAGGAGAAGTGAGAAAGCATGAAAGCAAGAGAAAGGAAGTGAGCAAGAAAGAGAAGGAGAGAGAATACAGGAGCAGGAATAGGCCATTCGGCCCCTTGAACCTGCTCTGCCTCTCAGTACGATCATGGCTGGTCTGATTGTGGTCTCACCTAACCCCAAGAAACTTGCACTCTGATATTGGTATTATTGTTTTATTTTAAATCAACAGCAGTTTCCACCTTTCCCTTCTGAACCCTTTCCATATCCAGGGCCAATTCCAGAAAGACCTAAAACATACAAAATGCTGGACAAACTGAGCAGGTCTGGCAGTATCTGTGGAGAGAGAAACAGAGTTAACATTTTGAGTCCAGTCTGATTTCTTCAGATCAGATTCTGCATACTATCCTTTATTCCCATATCCAGGAAGCTGAGAATTCTAAACACTTTTTTTTTAGCTATCACCTTTGGCCCAGGAATTATTGGGTACCGGTGTGGTCATCTTCCATAATTCTGCAGACTCTGGAGCAGTTCCAACTGATTGGAGGGTGGCAAATTGTTTAAAAACAAGGGAGGGAGAGAAAAAAAAACCAGAATGACAGAGCAGTTAATGTCCCATCAGTCGTGTGGAAAATGCTACAGTATATGAATACAAAGGGCTTAGTGGGATATGGGCCAAGTGCTGGCAAATGGGACTAGATTAAATTAGGATATCTGGTTGGTATGGACAAGTTGGACCAAAGGGTCTGTTTCCGTGCTGTACATCTCGATGACTCTATGTGTTAACAGAACACTTTGGAAGCATTAACTGGGTTTGAGAAAGTCAACATAAGTTTATTAAAGGTTAACTAATGCTTAACTAAGGTGGTGTATTTGGAAACAGAAAGTTGCATTGTGGGAAGACAATGGCCTAATGGTATTATTGCTGGACAGTTAATCCAGAGACTCAGGTAATGTCCTGCATACAGTGAAGGAACAGCAATATATTCCCAAGTCAGGGTAGTGAGTTGTTCAGGGGGAACTTGCAGGGGGTGGTGTTCCCATGTATCTGCTGCCCTTATCCTTCTAAATGAGAGTGGTTGTGGGTTTGGAAGATATTGTCTAAAGACCTTTGTGAAAGTTTGTGCGAAGATTTGTAGCTCGGGTGCTCGTTGTTGTGGTTCTGTTCGCCGAGCTGGAAGTTTTTGTTGCAAACGTTTCGTCCCCTGGCTAGGCGACATCATCAGTACTTGGTAGCCTCCTGCGAAGCGCTTCTTTGATGTTTCCTCCGGTGTTTATAGTGGTCTGTCCCTGCCGCTTCCGGTTGTCAGTTTCAGCTGTCCGCTATAGTGGTTGGTATATTGGGTCCAGGTCGATGTGTTTGTGGATGGAGTTTGTGGATGAATGCCATGCCTCTAGGAATTCCCTGGCTGTTCTCTGTCTGGCTTGCCCTATGATAGTAGTGTTGTCCCAGTCGAATTCATGTTGCTTGTTGTCAGCGTGTGTGGCTACTAAGGATAGCTGGTCGTGTCGTTTCGTGGCTAGTTGATGTTCATGTATGCAGATTGTTAGCTGTCTTCCTATTTGTCCTATATAGTGTTT
>NC_057713.1:27677246-27682167 GCF_004010195.1 Chiloscyllium plagiosum
CCTGTGATAGTAGTGTTGTCCCAGTCGAATTCACGCAGACAACAAGCAACATGAATTCGACTGGGACAACACTACTATCATAGGGCAAGCCAGGCAGAGAACAGCCAGGGAATTCCTAGAGTCATGGCATTCATCCACAAACTCCATCAACAAACACATCGACCTGGACCCAATATACCAACCACTACAGCGGACAGCTGAAACTGACAACCGGAAGTGGCAGGGACAGACCACTATAAACACCGGAGGAAATATCAAAGAAGCGCTTCGCAGGAGGCTCCCAAGCACTGAGGGATGTCGCCTAGCCAGGGGACGAAACGTTTGCAACAAAAACTTCCAGCTCGGCGAACAGAACCACAACAACCTTTGTTGAATTTGCGCAGTGCATTTTACAGACTCACCTACTGAAGTGAAATTGAGGGCCTGCTGTGTGCGCTGTTTTACAGAGACATGGTTCACTCATGCTATACCAGATTGTCCTTTACAACCTGAGGGTTTCTCAATTTACAGGATGGACCACATGGCTTCCTCAGGCAATATAAGGAAAGGAGGGGTCTGGCTCCTGATCAACACCTCCTGGTGCTGAGACATTACAACCCTGGTGACTTACTGCTCCCCCGATCTGGAATATCTAAGGGTGAATGCCATCCCTACTACTACTATTTGCCACGTAAGTTTACTTCTGCTTTCCTGACAGTAGTTTACATCATACCCCATGTGGAAGCAAAGAGCTTACTTAATGAAATATATTCCATTCCAAATAGCCTTGAGACAGAAACAGCCTGAGGCCTTGCCCCTAGCTTATAAGCAGAAACTGAGGCATGAACATCCAATACAGAAAGTTGTACCATGCTGGCCTGAGGTAAGAGATGAGCTCCTGTGTGAGTGTAAAAACAATGACTGCAGATGCTGGAAACCAGATTCTGGATTAGTGGTGCTGGAAGAGCACAACAGTTCAGGCAGTATCCAAGGAGCAGCGAAATCTCCTTGGATGCTGCCTGAACTGCTGTGCTCTTCCAGCACCACTAATCTAGAGTCCTGTGTGAGTGTTTGGAGTGGTTGGGTTGATCCTTATTTCAAACTCAACGGCCAATCTAAATGAGTGTGTTGCTACCATCACAGTAAGAGTGTAGAGGACCATGTACCAAAAAAGTTAATCCAAGTGTTCCTGAACAGGAAACTATGGATTAACCGGGAGATCCACTTCCTACTGAAGTCCAGGTCTGAGACATTCGAGTTGGGTGACCCTGACATATCCAGGAAATATAGTATGACCTTCACAAAGCCAGACATGCCAAGAGACAATACTAGACTAAATTAGAATCCCAAATTAACCACATAAACACACTTCAATCACAGTAAACCTTACACGATAAAATGGGCTGACAACAACATATCCCTCCCCGATGAGCTCAATGCATTCTACTCTTGCTTTGAACAGAAACTCAGTGAAATGATGTCACCTGCCCTGACAGCTGGTGGTGCCCCAAGACCCACAGTCACTGACACAGGGGTCAGATCGGCTTCTGCAGGGGTGCCCCAAGAGACACAGGGGTCAGATCGGCTTCTGCAGGGGTGCCCCAAGACCCACAGTCACTGACACAGGGGTCAGATCAGCTTCTGCAGGGGTGCCCCAAGACCCACAGTCACTGGCCTTGGTGGAGTCACTGGCTGTGCACTCAGATCCTGTGTGGACCAGCTGGTGGGAATATTCCCTGAAATATTTAATCTCTCCTTAATCCGATGTAAGATTCCCACCTCCTTCAAGAAGACCGCCACCATCCCAGTGCCAAAGAAAAATCAGGCAGCGTGCCTCAATGACTCGCCTCCGGCAGCTCTGACCTCCATCATTATGAAGTGCTTCAAGTGTCAGTAATGATACACATCAACTCCAACCTCCCAGATTTCCCTAATCAGCTACAAATCACTTACCATCACAACAGGTCCACAGCAGAGATCATCTCCTTGGCCATGCACACACCCTCTGAACAGCTGGATAACAAGGACAACTATGACAGACTCCTATTTATTGGCTTTTGCTCCACCTTCGGCAGTATAAGTCATTCAAAACCTCATTCCCAAACTCTGAGTCCGAGGACTCTGCTCCCACTTCTACAAGTGGACCCTTGACTTCCTGACCTGCAGGCCGCAATCAGTACAAATAGATGAAAACACCTCCTTCACAATAATGCTCAACACTGGCACCCTGGAAGGCTGCATACTCAGCCCCTTACTATACTCCTTATACACTCATGACTGGGTGGCCAAATTCAGCTGTAACTCCATTTACAAATTTGGTGATGACACCACCAGAGTGGGTCGAACCTCAAACAAGAACAAGACAGAGTATAGGAAGGAGATAGACAGCTTAGTGGCATACTGCAAAGATAACAATCTCTCCTCAATGTCAGCAAGATGAAGGAGCTGGTCATTGACTTCAGGAAGTGGAGTGGAGGACACACCCCTGTGTGTAGCAATGGTGCTGAGGTGGAGGCAAATCGCGAACTTCAAGCTCCTGGGAGTAAACATCACCAATGACCTATCCTGGTCCATCCACATCAACACTGCAGTCATGAAAGCACACAACGCCTCTACTTTCTCAAAAAGCTAAAGAAATTAGGTATGTCCACAATGACTATTATCAATTTTTACAGATGCACCACAGAGAGCATCCTATACGGATGCACCAGTCTGCTTTGGCATTTACTCTACTCAAGAGCACAAGAAATTACAGAATTGTGAATGCAGCCTTCCTTCCACTGATTCCGTCTACACTTCTCACTGCCTCGGGAAAGTAGCCAACAGAATCAAAGAAGACCCCAATCCCAGTTATGTTTTCTTCTACCCTTTTCCACGGCACAGAAGATATAAACATTTGCAAACATGTACCAACAGATTTAAAAACAGCTTGTTCCTCACTGTTATCAGTCTTACAAATGGATCTTTCATATACTACAGTTGATCCTTCTGTACACCTTCTCTATAGCTGTAACACAATATTCTGAATTCTGTTCTATTACCCTGTACTAATGTAAGGTATGATTGGTCTGGTTCGTATGCAAGACAACACTTTTCACTGTATCTCTGTACATGTGACAATAATAAATCAAACTAAAATCAAGGAGTACACACTGCTGTTACTGACCATTGGTGGTGGAGCGAGTGGATATTTGAGGATGCGATGCCAATCAAGTGGGCTTTATTCTGGATGGTGTCAAGCTTGAATGTTGTTGGAGATGCCCCTATCCAGACAAGTGGGGAGTATTCCATCCCACTCCTGATTTGTGCCTTTGGAATGTTGGACAGGTTTTGGTGAGTTGGGAAGTGAGTTACTCACTGCACTTTCCTAAGCCTCTACCTGCTCTTCTAACCACAGTGTTTATGTGGCACGTCCAGGTGAGTTAGATTGTCTGTTATTGGTGATGGTCATTGCCTGGCATTTGTGGGACATACATGTTACTTACCATTTGTCAGCTTAAGCCTGGATATTGTCCAGACATGGACTGCTTCAGTATCTGAGGAATTGTGAATGGTGCTGAACATTGGTGGAATTCGTAATTGGGATAGAAATGATGTTGCCCATTCTGAAACTATAGCCCTAAATCTAACCAAAGGAAATTGTCAATGTATGATTGATATATTGGCTGTGATAATCTCCTAAGTGCATTAAAAGTCAGAACTGTGGATAACCAATAGTATTTCTTACAGAACAAACACAGCAGCTGGACATCCCTTAGTTGTGTAACGTGGCTCACAAAATCAATGAAGAATTGTGTTAGATTCAAAGAGGAGTCATAAAAATGTTTCTAGAAAAAGTAGCAAGCTTGAGGTTTGGGGCAGTTCAGAACTAAGCGAAGGAAGCCTGGACGAGGCAATAAAAGGAAAGAAAAAGGCTGAGCATAAGAAACATATAAAGTGGGATGCAAAAGTTTCAGTCAGTATTTAAGAGAAGAAGATAAGTGAAAACAATGTTGAAGACTCCTTACAGTCTGAAATGGAAGAATTGACAATAGGCAACATATGGGATTTGGTTAGCTTAGTTGGTTGGATGGCTAGTTTGTGATACAGAGAGGCACAAGCACTGGCTGAGGTGATCATCTAGGCTCTTCCTTTTGACCCGACCAGACTTTCAGGTTACTCTTCCATTCAAGAGACGATTGGTTTTGGTCAAGTAGGCAGGCTGTTTATGGTAATCTCAGCTGCTCCAGGAATGGAACCTACACTGTTATAGCCTAAACTGGGGAAAGTGCTGGAGTCTATTCTGAAAGACGTGATAACAGCAGACTTAGAAAATACCTTTGGAATGATGCAAAGTCAGTATCGGTTCATGAAAGACAGACTGTATTTTATAAATCTATTGGAGCTCTTTGAGGATATAATTCATCAAAAAGATGAGAGAAAATCAGTGGATGTGGTGTATATGTATTTTCAGAAAAGGTTTGATTTTAAAAACCCAAATAAGAGGTGATTGTACAACTTAAAGCTGGTGGGATTGGGGGGTAATATATTGCAATGGACTGAGAATTATTTCACAAACAGGAAACAAAGAGCAGGAATATAATGGTCAGTTTTGGAGATGCAAGTGGGTTACCACAGTGATCAGGGCTTTGCAGATATAGTAAGTAATAAGGAAGGAGGGGACAGACAGAGTTTCAGTCAGTAATGGGTTGAACAGTTATAGAACATAGAACATAGAAGAATACAGCGCAGTACAGGCCCTTCGGCCCTCGATGTTGCACCGATCCAAGCCCACCTAACCTACACTAGCCCACTATCCTCCATATGCCTATCGAATGCCCACTTAAATGCCCATAAAGAGGGAGAGTCCACCACTGCTACTGGCAGGGCATTCCATGAACTCACGACTCGCTGAGTAAAGAACCTACCCCTAACATCTGTCCTATACCTACCAACCCTTAAT
>NC_057713.1:27684350-27686533 GCF_004010195.1 Chiloscyllium plagiosum
GTTATAGCTTTCCCAATCAATATCAGGAAAGTTAAAGTCCCCCATAACAACCACCCTATTACTTTCACTCTTCTCTTGAATCATCCTCGCAATCCTTTCTTCTACGTTTCTAGGACTATTAGGAGGCCTGTAAAAAACTCCTAACAGGGTGACCTCACCTTTCCTATTCCTAACCTCAGCCCAAACTACCTCAGATGGCGAGTCTTCATCCATCGTCCTTTCCACCGCTGTAATATGATCTTTGACAAGCAATGCCACACCTCCTGCCTGGAGAGCAGGCAGGAAAGTGGAGTTGAGGCCAAGATGAGAACAGCCATGATTAGCCAGTATTAATGGCAGAGCAGGCTCAGGGCTGAGTTACCTACTCCTGTTCCTAGTTCTGATGTTCTTTGGCCCCAGCTATTCACAACATATATCAACAATTTGATAGAGGGGATCACAGAATGTCTCAGCGTGGAGGAAGACCATTCGGTCCATTGAGCTTGCACTGGTTCTATTACCTTGGGCCAATCTCCTGCCTTTTCCCCATGTCCTTGCACACTATTTCTATCCAAAATAACAATCCAATGCCCCTCTTGACTGCCTCAGTTGAATCTGTCCCCACCACATTTCCAGCCCTCAACTGCAGAGTGAGAAAGATTTTTCTCACATCACCCTTTGCTTCATGTGAACATCACTTTAAATCGATGCTTCTCTTATTCTTGTTCCTTTTACAAGTGGGAACAACTCCTCCCTTTTACTCTCCCAGGGAGAACAGTCCTAACCTCTTCAATCTCTCCCCATCACGGACATGTCTCATTGCTGAAACCAATAAATCTGAGATAAAGTTCTGATGGGAGGTGGGAGAGGATGTTACTCACTCCATGGACAGCCCAGGATCTCAGTGCGCAGGTAAATCCCATTGTGATGTTCAACCGGGACAATCCTCAAGAAACGAGCAAAAATAAGATGCTTGAGGTCCTGTCTGACTGGGGTGTTGGTGTCGGTGTTTGCTGGAAAGATCTAAATTAGAGAATAAAGCTAATGTAACAAAAACATTAGAAATGATGATGAATTCAGCACACTGTGCAACTTGCTCATTGCCAAAGTCGAAATGTGATGGGGCTAGAGCTCCTAAGGATCCAAATGATGCCAGAACAGTCAGACATGTTCTAATTCAGCTTAACTCAACAATGGGTGACCATGGTAACATCATTGATTGGCACAAAAACCTATCAGCTTCAGAAATGCCTTGTCAGCCTCACACAATGTGGCCAAAGTGAGGACTGCAGATGCTGGAAACCAGAGTTTACATCAGAGTGGTGTTGGAAAAGCACAGCAGGTCAGGCAGCATCCGAGGAGCAGGAGGGCTTTTTGCTCGAAACGTTGATTCTCCTGCTCCTGAGATGCTGCCTGACCTGCTGTGCTTTTCCAGCACCACGCTGATGTAAACTCACACAATGTGGCCAATGTGACTCCAGACCTCATGGTGGATAAGAAAAGCTGGCTTATTATTGATGCCGACATCCCATGAAACAATTAATTGTCACATGACTGTGGAGTGGAGCCTCAGATTGACTTCTAAATCTCAAAATGTATTTATTTGGCAGGTTGTCTTTTGGAACATCCAGAGGATGTGAGAGGTGCTTTTAACTGCAATTCTTATTCCATTCATTAACCAAGTGGAGTGGCCCTACCTGACTGGAGATTGATGGTGGAGAGATCTCCTAAACCCGCCAACCCCCCACCCCCACCCCCCTTGATATTGTGTGGCTGGCAGGTGCCCTCTAACATCTGCCTAGACCCATGTACCCATTGTTGTACCCAACACCAGCCTCTGACACCCCAAACCCTCACAACAAGCCATCAATCCCGACTCATCAAAGCCGACCACCAGTGATGTATGTTCAATCCTGCCTGCAAACATCAGGCCCCTAACACCACCCAGTACCACCCAGCCAGATCGCCCATTCATTAATGCCCCCTACCTTGGCAGGTTGTGACCAGTCCATGGTGTCAGTGTAGTTTACAAAGCGGATCCCATCGTAGCTGTACATGAGTCGGTAGCTGGTGATGAAGCCCCCAGCTCGGGTTCCGCCCTGAGTAATTACTCCAGAGATGAAGGTGGGAAACAGAAAATCCACTTGGAAATAGGGATGTGGATCTGTATCCACAGGACTCCAGCCAGGTTCCAGGTTTAATCT
>NC_057713.1:27687033-27714077 GCF_004010195.1 Chiloscyllium plagiosum
ACTCTACACCAACCCTCCGAAGAGTAACCCACCCAGACGTATTCCTCTACCCTACATTTACCCTTGACTAATGCACCTGACCTACACATCCCTGAACACTATGGGCAATTTAGCATGGCCAATTCACCTAACCTGAATATCTTTGGATTGTGGGAGGAAACCGGTGCACCCAGAGGAAATCTACACAGACACAGGGAGAATATGCAAACTCCACTCAGGCAATCTTCCCAAGGCTGGAATCGAACCCAGGTTCCTGGTGTTGTGAGACAGCAGTGCTAACCACTGAGCCACCATGTCCCCTGATTATGTCCTGTTGATGAGAAATAGAAGGAAATTCTAATGTCATTGATGTAAATGTTTTTCAAATTAATGATATGGCATTTTAAAATGTGTTTCAAAATCTTTCAATCTCTGTTGTGTATAAGTAGTTTTTTAATATAGTTTATCTTCAAATCTTTTGCAATAATAATCTACTGCTTTATTGTTAAACCCAAATCTGCAGCAGTCCATGTTTCAGTTTCAGTGAATGACCACTGCACTGAAATCAATATGATCTATCAAGACAGATTCAGTCCAGGGTCTGACATCTGTAATAACATTAACTAGGATCACCAAAACCCTTTATACAAAACCCTTTGTGGGCGGCTCGGTGGCACAGTGGTTAGCACTGCTGCCCCATAGCGCCAGAGACCCGGGTTCAATTCCCACCTCAGGCGACTGACTGTGTGGAGTTTGCACATTCTCCCCATGTCTGTGTGGGTTTCCTCCGGGTGCTCCGGTTTCCTCCCACAGTCCAAAGATGTGCAGGTCAGGTGAATTGGCCATGCTAAATTGTCCGTAGTGTTAGTGGTATGGGTGGTTTGCGCTTCGGCGGGTCGGTGTGGACTTGTTGGGCCGAAGGGCCTGTTTCCACACTGTAAAGTAATCTAATCTAATCTAAATTATGCAATCTCTCTCCATTTAAATAGTATCTTGCTTTGTTATTCTTCCTGGCAACATGGACAATTTCATGTTTTCCCATGTTATACCCCACCCCCCTGAAAATATTTTAACCACGCATTTGACCTGATTGAATCCCTTTGCAAACCCTCTACCTCTTCCTGATAATTTACTCTCCTATCTCTCTTAATGTATTTGCTAAATTTATTTACCACACAATGGTTCTTTCATCTCAATCATTGATTGTAAATCTGCTGCTCTAGTTAACCATATGCTTGAAGAGGACAGTTTTCCCAGTCTGATTTACAGCCCTCTCAAATGTCAAGATATCTAATGCGGTGTGATTAGCACTCATTGATTTATGCAAGTCCAGGCTACTAAAATTGATTGTGCTTCCTGACATCATCATCAAGTGGGCATAACAAATGTCTCAAACATAATTCATCAGAACTATGTCCACCATGAAATTGACTCCACTTACTTTTGCAATAGGGTTGCTACTAGAGATCAAAATTAGGAACTATTACTGAACTTGCTCTTCCCTAAGCCATCAGTATTGAAGCCAATTATAGCTCAGGTACTACCAGCTAAATCATCACCGATTCAATTCTAGTGCAGCCCTGATACTCACAATAAATTGCTTAGGTTTTGGGAAGGTCCTGACCTCTTTGTTTCAGTTAAATATCCATTATGTTATGGCTGTAGCTGCCTCATCTATAAATGTTTTTGTGTTGAAAGGAAACACTGCTACTGAATTTATTTTCCTCCCCATGGGTGAGGTAATCTCCATTCTTGGATTGTGTAAGCATTCCTCCTATTAGAGACAGATGGTGCCAATGGCATTCTGGTTATTATCTCCACCATAAATGCTGGCAATCAAACATTCATTTTCGTATTGGACTCGCATGCCACTAAACACCCTTTTTACTCTCTCTTTTACTGTCCATTTAATATTGCACATTAGTGAAAAGTACCTCAAAGTGAATGCAAATCTATTTCAGAAGTGTAGATTTCTCATTATAGCCCATAAATGTGGACTGACTGTACAGTATTGTATGTACTTTTTTGCTTTAAAAAATGTTTTCAACATCATTTTAGAATCATTTATACGTTTTTACTGGGCTATTCTAGTACAATAGTTTCAATGTAATATTTTTAATCCACTTGTCTGCACCTATAATCATTGCATAAATTAATAATATTTATTTAAAACATTTCTGACATACACTCTTTAAAATTCTCCTGTTGATTCAAAATTGCAATTGTGTAACTCTCATACCTCACAGAGGAAACCTCTCCTCAGTTCAGATAAAACTAGAAAGTCGAAACAAAGGAACAGGAGTAGGTTATTCAGTCCCTCAAAACTATTCTAGCATTTGATTATATTATTGTTGATCTGTACAGGTAGTTCTTCTATAATGCGATAGTTGCATTCTTGTGTGACACCACACAGTATAAAAATCACTCAACAAAAATAGCACTTAAAGTATTGGTGATGCCAACACACACTTTAAAAGTTTGCAGTTTAGAAACAGCATCCCTTTTCGTCAATCACATTATACCCAATTTGCTTTGACAAAATGTGCATTACAGCTGAATGTTCTGTATCTCAATTACTTAGCCTTCTAAGGTCCATATTCCTTTCTACTCATACTTAATAACTATAGCATTAGACTGTAGTATTTCAATTGACACAGCTTGGATAGTCTTTTGCGGACGTGCTTTTTGGATTTCCAGTATCATATGTCTGATAAAGTGCTTCCAACCCTAAATGTCCAAGCTTTGATTTAGTACTGCACGCTCATATTCTGTACTTTTCACCAGAAGGAATAGTTTATTGGTATTATAAAGACTTATGATCCTGCTTCACAGCTATCTGATGAAGGAGCAGTGCTCCGAAAGCTGATACTTCCAAATAAACCTGTTGGATTATAACCTGGTGTTGTGTGTTTTTTAACTTTGTCCACCCCAGTCTAACACCGGCATCTCCAAATCATGTCCTTCTCCTTAGATAAGTTGGAAGTCCCAGGTTTGCAAAGATACTTTCCAAAGAGACTTTGTGAGTTGTTGCAGTGCATCTTGGAGAACGTACATACTGCTGCCACAGAGCATTGGTGGTGGAAGGTGTCAACGTTGATGGTGTTATTTTGTCCTGGATGTTGTTGAGCTTTTTGAATGCTGTTTAAGGTCCACTCATCAAGGCAAATGGAGACTATTCCTTCACACTCCTGACTTGTGCCTTGCAGATGGAGTATAGGCTTTGAGGTTCACAATATGAATTAATCGCTACAGAAATCCTAGCTTCTAACTTGTTCATATAGCCAAAATATTAAGATGACTGGTCCTGTTCAGTTTCTGGTCAGTGGTAATGTCAGCACATTAATGGTGAAGGATTCAGCAATTGCCATTTAATGTCAAGGAACTGTGGTTTCATTCTCTTTTGATGGCGATGGTCATTGCCTTGCATTTGTATGGCATGAATGTTACATTGTCTAGGTCTTGCTGCATATGGATACACATTGTTTCAATATCTGAGAAGTCACACATGGTGCTGCCTGCCATGGAATCATCAATGAATATCCCCTTTTAAATAAGTGGAGAGAGTCCGTTGATGAAGCAGCTAAAGTTAGTTGCACTGAGGTTACTACCCTTAGCAACACAGGTAATGATATTCTGTCGTTCACAGAATTAATCTTTAAAAACTACAACCACTTTCCTTCTTGTTAACCAGGACTTCAAACAATGGAGTTACTGCTACCATTGTGCATCCTCGATGGAGGGAATGAATGTTGAAGATATTAGATGAGATGCCATTTAGAAAAGTTGCTTTGTCCTAGATGGTGTCAATCTTCTTTGGAGCTACACTCAACCAGGCAAGTGGGGAATATTTCATCACGCTCCTGTACTGTCCCTTGTTGAGAGCGGACAATGTTTAAGGAGTCAGGAGTTGAGTTACTAACCACAGAATTCCTGAATTCTGGTGGAAGGGAGGCCTTTAATGAAGTATTTGAAGATGATTGAGCCTAGGACTATCGTGAGGACCTACTGCAGAGATGTCCTAGGTCTGAATAGATTGACTACAGTTTTGCTCGGCATCCTTGATGCCATGCATTACCTTGATGTCAAGAGTGATGTCACTCTGACTACATCTCTGGAGTTCAGCTCTTTTGTCCATGTTTGAACCAAAACTGTAATGGAGTCAGGAGCTGAGTGAGTCTGATGCTCAAATTGAATATCAATGAGAATCCTATTGTTGAGGAAGTGCCACTTGACAGCACCATCAATGATATCTTCCATTACTTTACTGTTTACTGAGAGTAGACTGATGAGGTGATTGGCTGGATTGGATCTATCTTTTATGGACAAGATATACCTGGGCAGTTTTCCACATTAACAAGTAGATGTCAATGTTATAATTGTACTGGAACAATGTGGCTAGGGCACAGCAGTCAGTTCTAGAGTACAGGGCTTCAGTATTATTACCAGAATGTTGTCCAAGCTCATAGCCTTTGCATTCCTTCATCTGTTTCTTGACATCAAGTAGAGTGGATTGGCAAAATATTGATACATGTGACACTGGTAACCTCAGAGAACCTCTTTCAAATTCATTCTTAGCTGTTTGATGTTGCTCATGGAGTATGATGTCCATTTCTATTATCCTATGTTTCACTTTACATTTCGGAACATTAAATTTCAGCTTACTGCTACATTAATTGAATTAATTTTCTCAAAATAACTCCTTAATTTCAATTCATAGTTGAGTATTTTCAATCAGTATGACTTACATTTTGAAACCCAATATGAATTAATGGCAAAGTCTTGATCAACCAATCAGCTCTCTATTTCTCATGCAGTATAACTTGTTGATCTCTTTGAAACTTGATATTCTTGCATTGGTCTTGATGAGAGAAATATGAACAGCCTTGATAGCATGTCCTTTTTTTTCCCCACAATACTAAAAATGAAAAAATATAATTAGGGAAAGGGATCCTAACATTGACTCTTGGAGCATCACATTTTCTCAACTCAACTCTTTCTACAATTCTGTTGATTTCTTATTTATTCCTAAATATTTGCTTAGAATTCTCCTTGGTTTAAATTTGTCCACCGGGCTTTTATAGCCAACCTGGTCAGGCAACCTTTGAACGTTTGGCACATTATATTCTGAGGATTTCCAGAGCCTACTATGGATGTAACTACCTTAAAATAACATAAAAATGGGGAGATGCATTAGGGAAGCTTTTAGACCGAGAACTCCAGTGGGTTTGATATCAGAACAAGACACTTGTTCTGCTCACTTTGAATCAGTTCTATTATTACCCCGTATGATTGGTACAAAGGCAATAGGTTGTGGTAGCTTAGGTTAATCATTGCAACACCAGAACTTCACTGTAGGAAGTTCTCAGATAACTGCCTCCAACCCAACCTTAATCATATGCTTTATCAAATAAATTCCTCCATCAGAAGGATTGGACCAAGGCTGACAATGAATGATTTTAGCTTTGAGTTCCATTGAAAAGTTGCTCAGCAAAGCCAGGACCTGGACCAGGACCTAGAAAACATCCAAATTAGACATGACAAGTATCACACAATGAGCACCTCCCCAAATTTCAAATACATCATCACTAATTCCTTCAACATCAACATCATATTGGTTGTTGGTGACCTATAGCTAAACTGTCCAGCTAAATCACGAATGTGGTTTCAAAGACGGTATACAGGCTGGGTATTTGCTGTCTCCAACTGGCAAAACCTGTTCGTCACCTACAAAGCTCAAGTTGGAACTGTGAAGGAAAAGATACCGTCTGTTTGAATCAATGCACAAGATTCAAAAAGTTTGACATCGCCTGAGACAAAGTAGTTTGCTTGATTAAGACCCCTGTCAGTGAACAAAATTCAACTGATTCATTGTGTATGGTCTATAGGTTATCATACAATTACTCAACAAGTTTAGGCTGGCAGCATTTTCTTTTATTCATTGACAACATTTATTGTCCACCCCTGATTGTCCTTGAGAAGACACCATTTCTTGGTGTCCTTGGAGTGTAGAGACACCAAACTGCTGTTAGGATGAGAGTTCCAGGATTTTGACCTAGCAACAATGAAACGAGAGTGATACATTAGTGTGTGGTTTAGAAAGGAACTTGGGGTTGTATTGTTCCTGTGCATTAGCTGCCCCTCAGGATGGCAAACATCATGAGATTTGAAGGTACCGTCAAAAGAAGCTATTACTGCATTGGGTAGTGTCAAGCTGCCAGGACAAAGCTCCTTTATCTCCAGAAACATCAATCTTGACAATGATTAGATGAATTTCTTGATGTCAAAACACACCATTTTTTCTGTGTTCCCAGAAGCAGGAGTAGGCCATTCAGCCCATTGACCCTGAGCCACCATTTAATATGATCATGGCTAATTGAACACTTGAATGTCTTTCCCCATACTATCTCCATAACCCTTAGATCATTCATAATCAAAAACATATCAATCCCTACTTTAAACATACTGAATGACTGAGCTTCTCTGAGGAAGAGAATTCCAAAGAATCACCAATCTGAGTAAAAACAGTTCTCTTCACCACAGGGACAAATCAAATTCCCATTAGCTTCACAACCAGGCAAAATATTATACCTGCATCTACCCGATCTATCGTTTCAAGTATTTTATAAGTTTCAATGAGATCACTTCTCATCCTTCAAAGTTTTGGAGATTATGGAGCCAGTTTGTCCAATTGCACTTCCGAGGAAAGTCTTGTTATCCTGAGAACACGTTTGGTGCATCTTTGTTGTGTTCCGTCTATGGCAATAATAATAATATCTTACCTGAGGTAAGGAGACCTAAACCACATGCACACTCCTGATGCAGTCTAACCAAACTCCTACATGATTGACAAAAGAATTTACTCATTCTGTTTTTAATGCATCTTGCATGAAAGACTCACAATCCTATAGCATTCCTAATGGTTTGCTGCACTTTCATTTTATCCCTCATAGACAAAATTGCCAAAGTCCCTCTGCATATCTATACATTCTGACCCCTCATTATCTTTTCTTAAAATCTCCACATCTGTTCTTCCTACCAAAGTGAATAATCTCACATTTTCCACATCATATTCCATCTGCTATCTTCTTAGCTATTCCCAAAACGCATCCAAATCCTCTTGAAATAATTTTATATCTTCTGTGCAATACACATTCCTGCTTAGCTTTGTAAGCAAATTTGAAAATATCACATTTAAACCTCACATCCAAATCATTGATCTACTTTGTGAACAGCTGGGCGCGAGTATTGATCCTCGTGTTACCCAACTAACCACAGTCTGTCAGCGTGACAATGACCCATTTATTCCGACTCTCTGTTTTCTGTCTGTTAGTCAATTCTGAAGACATGCCAGTATATTACCTCCTTTAGCAAATTCTTTCATTTTGTTAAACCTCCTGTGGGAAACCTCATCACAAGCCTTTGGAAAATTTAGCTGTTCTACATCTATCAAATCTGCTTTATCAATTTTGTTGGTTACATTCTCAAAAACCAATTTTGTTAAACATGATTTTTCATTTACAAATCCATGTTGACGATGCCAATCTGATTACTTTTAGCCAAGTGTCCATTTATCATGTCCTTAAGGATAGATTCTAGCATTTTATCTACTACAGATGTAAGACTGACACGTCTGATAGTTCTCTGATTTTTTCTCCCTTGTTCTTTTCTTAAATAGCAGGGTGACATTTGCAAGTTTCTGGCCTTCATGAGTCATTTCTGAATCTATGGAATTTTGGAAGATATCACCAATGAATGCATTATCTCTACAATCACTTCCTTCAAGACTCTGAAATGTAGACTATCAGATCTTGTGGACTTGTTAACTTTCAGACCCATTAACTTTCCTAGTACAATCTTCTTACTAATACTAATTTCCTTCAAAATTATTGTCCCTATTCAATTGGATCTTCAATTCTGATAAATTTCTTGTGTTCTTACAGAAAACATTATTTAGCTTTTCTACCATTTCCCTATTTCCCATTATAAAGTCTCCTGACTGGTTTTAATGGACCCGCAGTCAATTTCTCCAAACTTGCTTCCAAGCTACAGGGATTTCTCTTAATATAGGGAGCATATTATTAAATTGGAGAGGATTCAGAAAAGATTTACCGGAATGTTGCCAGAGCAGGAGAGTTTGAGTTATAAGGAGAGGCTGGATAGGCTGGGACTTTTTTCACTGGAGTGTAGGAGGCTGAAGGATGACGTTATAGAGATTTTTAAAATCATGAGGGGCACAGACAGGGTGAATAGCAAAGGTGTTTTCCCTTGAGTGGGGGAGTTCAAAACCAAGGGACATATTTTTAAGGTGAGCGGAGAAAAAGTTGTAAGGGACCTGAGGGGCAAATTTTTCCCACAGAGGGTGGTTCGTATATAGAATGAACTGCCAGAGGAAGTTGTAGATGCAGGTGCAGTTACAACATTTAAAAGACATTTGGACAGGACATGAATAGGAAACGTTTAGAGGGGCAGATATGGGCCAAATGCAGACAACTAGGATGAGGTTATCTTGGGAAACTTGGTTGGCATGAATGAGTTGGACTGAAGAGTCTGATTCCATGCTGTATAACTCTATATCATTCTTCTCAGTAATCTAGGATAAATATCATCCATCACTGGAAATTATTTATTTTGAGCCCTTTTAGACAATTTTAATGTTGTCACCATATTTTGTTGTCAACTTAATTACTGCATTGAAAATAAAATGCTTACACTTATGTTTTCCTTCAGTTGTGTTTTTTTTATTTGTATTTCTCCCTCTGGCATTTTTTCAACATGTTTCGAGAATTTGTTCACCTTTTTCTATGCAGCATTTGCACCGGCCATCCTTTATCCATACTACATTCCTGATTAATGTATTTACTCATTTAAAGACAGATCTACTTAGTTTGCACTAGGTAATCTTGTTTCGACATGCTCGCTGGGGAATCTCTTCTGCTGAGGGGAGGTCCACTGCAGACAGCATTACAGGGTGCGAAAGAGACATGAGACTGTGCTTCCTGTCTATCCTTGGCCTGATGATGAGTACTTCAAAGAGAAGCTGTGATTACAAAAAAGGGGTGTCACTCCACAGAAGGACTCCATGCAAAAAAAACGAAGAGGTTTGGCAGCCTGCCTCCTGGAGACGGAAAAGCTCTGTGACGTGCATTCAAGATATTTTCTCATTGATGTACTCAGGTATGTTGTGACACACCTCTGGAGGAAATAGGACATGAACCCAAGTCTTCAGTGTCAGACGTAGGGATACTATCACTATGCCTCAAGAGCCCTCTGAATTGAACTCAATCCCCGAGTGACCATTAATTCCAGTGAACTCAAAGATAATTGATGTAAATTGGCTCAACAAAGAGAAAAATTAACTTATTTCAGTGAGTGACTGACACCCCCCCCCCTCCCCCCCCTCAGCCCTGCCTCCAGTTTAAGCAAGGGAGGTTCCCATTGCAGGAAGATTAACGTGCTGTGTTTCCCATGATACTGTGATCCCAGCCACCATGTCTCTCACTGTGACAGGCTGTACTAACCCAACCCCTCCAAACCGGAAAAAAATTACCATTGGAATTGCTTTGTGCCAAACAAAGGCTCAACTTAAAAGCTCCATACATTATTTGAGTTGAACATATTTCATCCCTTTTGTAGCTTTCCTGTTTCAATGAATTTTATTTGGGTATTCAGTTTATAAAACATAGAATATTACAGCGCAGTACAGGCCCTTCAGCCCTCGATGTTGTGCCAACCTGTGGAATCAATCTGAAGCTCATCTATCCTGTACCATTCCATTTTCATTCACGTATATTCAATGACCATCTAAATGCCCTTAAAGTTGGCAAGTCTACTACTGTTGCAGACAGGGTGTTTCACGCCCCTACTACTCTCTGAATAAAGAAACTATCTCTGACATCTATCACCCCTCAATTTAAAGCTATGTCCCCTCGTGCTAGCCATCACTATCTGAGGAGAAAAACTCTCACTCTCCGCCCTATCTAACTCTCTGATTATCTTATTTGTCTCAATTAAGTCACATCTCAACCTTCTCTCTAATGAAAACAGCCTCAAGCCCCTCAGCCTTTCCTCATAAGCCCTTCCCTCCATACCAGGCAACATCCTAGTTAATCTCCTCTGAACCCTTTCCAAAGTTTCAACATCCTTCCTATAATGTGGTGACCAGAACTGTACGCAATACTCCAAGTGCGGCCGCACCAGAGTTTTGTGCAGCTGCAACATGAACTTGTGGCTCCAAACCTCAATCCCTGAACCAATGAAAAAGAACACACCATATGCGTTCTTAACAACCCTATTAACCTGGGTGGAAACTTTCAGGGGCTTATGTAAATGGACACCGAGATCTCTCTGCTCATCTACAAGAATCTTACCATTAGCCCAGTCCTCTGCATTCCTGTTGCTCCTCCCAAAGTAAATCACCTCACACTTTTCCACATTAAACTCTATTTGCTCCCTCTCAGCCCAGCCCTGCATCTTATTTATGTCCCTATGCAACCTGCAAATCCTTTGGCACTATGCACAACTCCACTGACCTTAGTGTAATCTGCAAATTTACCAACCCATCCTCCTACGCCCTCATCCAGGTCATTTATAAAAATGACAAACAGCAGGGCCCCAACACAGATCCTTGTGGTAGACCACTAGCTACTGAACTCCGGGATGAACATTTCCCATCAATCACCACCCTCTGTCTTCTTTCAGCTAGCCAATTCCTGATCCAAGTTGATCATATTAGGTTGATCAGATTAGCCCATTGGACAAAGAAATAAAAACTAGCAGAGACTGGAAATCTGAAATGTAGACTGAAAATGCTGAATGCTCAGAAGATTAGGCAAACAGTTTTCAATATTATAAGCAATACTGTTCTAGTCAAGACGGCCTGAGTTCAATTCCCACATGCGCAGGAAATGTTTAACTTGTGTTTTTCCTTCAGCATTCTCAAAGTTGATTTGCCTTTCACATTGATTATTCAGCAAGACTTGGAGGAGACTAATGGTTGCAACTAATATAGCAGCAGACATTTTTAAATCAACCTGTGCAGACATGTTATGACATACCTCTGGAGCAGTTGGGATTTGAACCCACACCTCCTGGCTCAGAAGTGGGACACTATGACTGTGCCACAAGAGTTCTTCCAGGAGGTGTTTAATAACATGCCTGAACAGATTGAGTAAAATAAGTGACAAGTTGCCTTTGTTAGTTAGAGGGCCTGAAGAGACACCATGTTGCCTTTTCTTGGGTAGGCCCATAGTGCATGTTGAATATTAGGTGGACAATAGCGGACTTTCCCTGTGACCAAAGACCCTAGGAACAGAACCCAAACCACTGAGAGATGACAGCCAATCAAAGGCTATCATCTATAGACTGCTGCTGTAGTAATACACCACCAGAAATCCAGGATCACTGCGGAAGCCCAGGTCAAAGGTGAGTTATGAGCAGGATGGGGATCAAAGGGAAGAAAGGGTTGGTTCACCATGGGTATGTACATCCAGATTCCTGGTTCCTTAAGCAGGCACTGAGCATGTTTGATATTTGACTCAGTTGATTTATTGTACTTCCTGATGGCACAGTTTGAAACTGCCACAGGTTTTTTAGATTAGATTAGATTACTTACAGTATGGAAACAGGCTCTTCGGCCCAACAAGTCCACACCAACCCTCCGAAGCGCAACCCACCCATTCCCCTACATTTACCCCCCTACCTAACACTACGGGCAATTTAGCATGGCCAATTCACCTGCACATCTTTGGACTGTGGGAGGAAACCAGAGCGCCCAGAGGAAACCAACGCAAACATGGGGAGAATGTGTAAACTCCACACAGTCAGTCGCCTGAGGCGGGAATTGAACCCGGGTCTCTGGCGCTGTGAGGCAGCAGTGCTAACCACTGTGCCACCGTGCCGCCCATGGCGGTTAAATACTGGTTAAGTGGCAGGTTAAGAACCCAAATTAGATGTTGCCCTCCAGCTTGATTACATAGATAACAAATCTAAATCTAATCCAGCCTATGCATTTACAGTAAATAAAACATTTTTATTTGTATCACTTCAGAGAGCAAGCTGTAGGCCTGGAGAGTTGCAGCAGGACGCTGCTATAAATTTTCTTTAACATTATTGTTACGACACAGGATAATGTCTCCTGCTTAATTTAAAACCAGCAACACAGAAAAAATTTATCCTGTGCAGCAATCTGTAAAAATTCAATAGGCCTAGAACTAATTAAAGTAAAAATTAACAACTTTATTTCTTAAAGTATTTCAGAGAATAATCAACTAACAACTATTTACAAGTCCTTCCTCTAACCTATCTTTTGCCTTCCCTTCTATAATATTAGTCCAATAAAACTCCCAATTAAGAATTACAAAACAACACGTCTTATCTCAAAACCAAGCTGTTTTAGTTTTCTATGAATTCCTGTCTTCTTCTTCTTGGGAAGGCTGCTTCACAGGTTACTGATCAATTAAGGTACCTTTAAGAGAGCTATTTTCTGGGAAGTGTGCAGATGTCATTGGCATCGCAGCTCTCCTCCCAACTGCTCAAAGTTCCCCAGTTTTATATCCCCAAAGCATCGGATTGTGTCATTGGCTTTTAAGATTGTCAATATACTCAGTTCAAACTTGATTGGAATGTGGTATTTTTCGGGGTATCATTTAAACTGATTGGCCTAATTCGAATCTGTTTTGTCGTTTCCAGGCAACTAGCTACCCCAATAGCTGGATCACATGTTACATTGTGTCTTACTGAGAACCCTTGGTGCTAGCTTTTAACTCTCTTAAAGGTATAGTACATCCACATCTTCATAATACCTCCCCCTTAAGAAAAAATGAACCATCATAATGAAAAGATAGCTTCATTTTTTCCTTTTCTTTTTAAACACATTACCCTAACATACAGATAATTTTAATATAAGTTCACCTTAACTGCTTTCCATATTCTGGTAAGACAAATCTCATCTAAACTCTATCAGTTAAATCCGCGATAATGCATCTATAATTACATTCTTCCAATCTGTAATATGTATAATTTTTAAATTAAAATCTGTAGCATAAGACTCCATTGAAATAGTCTCATATTCTTGTCTTTAAAGCATTCTAAGAATGTAAGCAGATTGTGATCAGTGTACACAACTGCGTTTGGCATATTGTTTGTGACATACACATTAAAATGTTGTAAGGCCAATACCAAACCCAATAGCTTCCTTTTGATTGTGGAGTATTTCCTCTGGCGGATGTTGATCTTCTTTGAAAAGTAACCAACTGGCAGTTCAATCCCATCCTCACCTTCCTGTAGGAGGACAGCTCCAACTCCAATGTCACTAGCATCGATGGCAACTTCAAAAGGTTTTGAAAAGTTTAGTGTAGCTAAAACTGGTTTGGTGGTCAATATCGATTTCAAATGGTCAAATGCCTCCTGGCATGGTTCTGTCCACCAAAACTTTGTGTTCTTCTTCAGCAAATCGGTTAATGGTGCCACTACACTGCTGAGGTTTGGTAGAATCCACTGAGTCCTAAGAATCGAAGCATCTCTTTCTACAAGGTTGGTCATGGAAATTCCTCGATGGTCTTCATCTTTGTGTTCCGTGGGGTCAACCTTCCATGACCGATGTTATGTCCCAAGTTTTAGTAAATTCCGTTTTATATAAGTTTATCACCAGTTTTGTTTCTTGTAATCATTCAAAGAGCTCTACTAACTGTACCATGTGATCTTTCCAGGACTTACTAAAGATCACTACATCGTCCAAATACACTGCACAGTTTGTTAAGATCAACTAGGTGAAAGTGAGGACTGCAGATGCTGGAGATTAGAATCAAGAGTGCGGTGCTGGAAAAGCACAGCAGATCAGACAGCATCCGAGGAGCAGAAAAATTGATGTAACTGGCTTGTCCAACTTTCTCAATACAGTCCTCCAAACTAGAAATTGAATATGAGACCAATTTTGTAACGCCATTGACCTTCTGATAATCCATGCAAAATCGTTGAGTCCCCTCTGGTTTGGGAACTAAGATGATTGACAAACTCCACTAGCTCTGGCTTGGTCCAATGGTGTCCTTGTCCACCTCCTTCTGGGCCTGTCTGGCTTTGAAAGGATTAAGCTGATAGGGGTGTTGTTTTATCGGAGCAGTATTCCCTATGTCTACTTCATATACAATAGCATTGTGTTGCTGGCGGCACGGTCGCACAGTGGGTGGCACAGTGGTTTGCACTGTTGCCTCACAGCGTCAGAGACCCAGATTCAATTCCCGCCTCAGGCGACTGACTGTGTGGAGTTTGCACATTCTCCCCGTGTCTGCGTGGGTTTCCTTCAGGTGCTCCGGTTTCCTCCCACAGTCCAAAGATGTGCAGGTCAGGTGAATTGGCCATGCTAAATTGCCCGTAGTGTTAGGTAAGGGGTAAATGTAGTGGTATGGGTGGGTTGCGCTTCTGCGGGTCGGTGTGGACTTGTTGGACCGAAGGGCTTGTTTACACACTGTAATCTAATCTAAAATCTAATCTAATCATTATTCCTCCCCATCTGATTCTTACATATGTCCTTGTACTGCAGTAACAAATCTTTCAATTGCATTCTATGCTCCTGAGACAGATAACTTACTAACCTATCCCACTCCTCAAGGATTTCTTCATTTTTTAATCTATTTTGAGGCACCTCAAAATCCACATCATCTGGATTTGATTCTTCACTCTGCAGGGCATTAACTAACACCTGTTTCTTTCTCTCTCGTGTAATACAGTTTCAACATGTTCACATGACATACTCAATACCTTTGTTTTCTATCTGGTATCTTTACTAGATAAACCACCTGACTCAACTTTTTCTCATTTGATAGAGACCACTAAACCTGGCTTTGAAGGGATCTCCTATCATTGGTAACCAACACGTCATCCTCTCAGGAAAACGTCCGAGTCTCAGAGATTTTAACTGCCACCTGCTTCATTCTATATTGTGCCGCCTTTAGGCGCTGTTTACCTAACTCATCTACTTGATTTAGGTTCTGCCTCACCTCTGAGATGTAATCTAAGTGTGAGATCTCCGACTTCATTCCTGTCAATTTTTCTTTAATTAATTTCAAAGGGCCTCTCACTTCATGCCCGAATAGTAACTCAAAGGGAGTAAACTGAGTAGATTTGTTTGGGGCATCTCTAACGGCAAACAATATGAATGGGATACCTTTATCCCAATCATTCGGGTAATCCTGACAGTATGCTCTCAACATGGTCTTCAAGGTCTGATGCCACCTTACTTAAGCTCCCTAGGATTCAGGATGATACACACTGGAGTTAAAATGCTGTATACCTAAGCTATCCATAACCTCCTTAAACAGCCTAGCAGTAAAATCTGACCCTTAGTCTGACTGAATCCCTCTGGATAGACCATACCATGGGAAGAAAGCTACTAACTCCTTTACTAAAATTTTTGCCTTGATACTCTGTAATGGAATTGCCTCCGGAAATCTGGTAGACACATCCATATGGTTAACAAGTACTGTTCCCACTTATAGTTCTCAGGAGGGGACCGACGCAATCAATATTAACCCGTGTGAAAGGTTCTTCAAATGTGGGAATTGGCAACAAAGGTGCTGGTTTTATTACCACCTGAGGCTTACCTACCATTTGGCATGTATGACATGGACGGCAAAAATTAATCACATCCTTGTGCATTCTAGGCCAATAAAAATGTCTTGTACCTTAGCCTGAGTCTTTCGTGCCCCTAGGTGACCTTCTACAGGTAGTTCATGTGCTACCTGCAACACAATCTGGTATACTTCGGCCCATTTCTCCTCTGCACTAACCTGCCATGGTCTCAATTTCCGCCTTAAGATTCTATCTTTCAGATAATAATCCTCCGGAATATTCTCTGCCTTCTTTACAGAGTATGCATTCATATATATATATATATATATATATATATATATCTTTTATTGTCTTGTCTTGCTGTTGCCAGTCTCTTAGCCTTTCAGGACCAAACACATCTAACTGACCCTCTGCCTGTTCGGGATTTTCCTGCACCATTACATCAAACACGAACTGAACCTCAACTCTTTCATCTTTCTCTTTATTTTTTGCTTCATGCTGTGACTTATGATTGTGGGATCTGGTTACCACACAGTCTGGGAAAATACCAGGATATTTCTGTTTTAACTCCTCAGTTTCTAGGTCTTCCTTGGGCTTCTGTACAACAAGGGGTGTCACTCCCACCTTGGATCCTGCCAAATCATTCCCAAGAACAAACTGAATTCCTGCAACTGACACTCTGTCAATCACTCCCACTGTAACTTCCCCAGTCTTAAGTTAGCACTCCAACCTGATCTTACATATCACAAATTACCACACTCTCGGGTAACAGATCAGAAAGAATGCATAGTCACTCATCGCTTACTATCAGCAACTGGTTACATCATGTATCTCTCAAAATTATAACTTCTTGTCCTTCTCCCCCTGTTCTTTCTGCTAAACTTTACCCACAGAGGCGAATTCTTTGTAGAGATCAGGTACTAAATCCATACCCAGCCTAAACTGTGCACTCTCTTGCAGCTCCTCGGCCTTCCTAGGGTTTCCTTTACTACCTTCACTAATGCCACTAACTTAGCTTCTTTTACCACATCTTTTCCCACAGCACCTTTCTTTAATGACCAGCACTGTGACTTTACATGTTCCAGCTTCTGGCAGTGAAATACCTTTTCCCACTGCCCTTCTGAAACCACCGGCACTGTATTTTTCGGTATCTCACTCCATTATAGTGAAAACATCTGAGGCCTTTGACGTCCTTTTCATCATCTTGGGCTTCTTTTTTATCCTTGATAAATTCTTACCACTGCACTGGTTTTGTAATGTAGGATCTCCCCTTCTCCCAACTTCTATTCCTCACAGGATGAAATTCTGGACAGTAGCTTGTCTTATGCACCAACCTGTACTCATCTGCTAACTTTGCTGCCCTTCTCATTTCCTGAACTTTCTGTTCCTCCACGTGAATTCTTTCCATCTCTGGAAGTGAGTTTTTAAACACATCCAGCAGAATAATCTCTCTTAGAGCCTCAAATGTCCTAACAATTATCAAAGCATGCACCCATCATCAAAATGACTATGTTTAATTCTTTTGAACTCAACATAACTCTGACCTGGTTCCTACTTTGTGTTTCTGAACCGCTGTCTATATGCTTCTGGTACCAATTCATAAGCACTTAAAATAGCCTGTTTAACCTCTTCATGATCTCTTGACCCCTCATCTGACAGTGTGGCAAATATCTCACTAGCTTTGCCTACCAGTTTAGTCTGAACTAGCATTACCCATAAATCCTCAGACCACTCCATCTGCCTAGCCATTTTTTCAAATGAAATAAAGAAGGCTTCAACATCTTTCTCATCAAAATGTGGCAGAGTTTTGACTCTTTTAATCTCCGCTGAAAATGTGTTGCTGGAAAAGCGCAGCAGGTCAGGCAGCATCCAGGGAACAGGAGAATCGACGTTTCGGGCATAAGCCCTTCTTCAGGAGGGCTTATGCCCGAAACGTCGATTCTCCAGTTCCCTGGATGCTGCCTGACCTGCTGCGCTTTTCCAGAAACACATTTTCAGCTCTGATCTCCAGCATCTGCAGACCTCACTTTCTCCTCTTTTAATCTCCATCCTGTTAACTGACTTTGCTGACTGAGTCGCAACTTCTCAAGTTCAAATTCTCTCTTTTTTTTTCTCTCCCTTTCTTCTCTCTCTCTTTGTTCAGCCAAGAATCATCTCTCTCTCTTTTTTCCTCTCTCTCTCTTTCTCTCTGTTTGTTTACTTTCTAACTTCATTTTCCTCAATTGTAGGTTAAGTTTTCTTTTACCTCTACCGCACTTGTCTGTTTCTCTGACACATTAAAGTGTTTGAGTAACCCCTTTACAATTTCAGCTTTACTTTTGTTCTTGGTTGAACCCAAATCTGACTTTTTGCTAATTCTAAAAGTATAGCCTTTTTTTTCTAAACTTTATTTTCAAATTTGAGAAACATCATCAAATCCGAGAACTGCTTTCGCGATTTTAAGAACCATTTCTCTCATTTTAAATTTAATCAACCACAAGTCACCAAAATTAAACATATTGTCTCATCTACATTTTATTTAAAGATCTAGTACACTAACATGTGTAGGAGTACAGCTGCAACTCCAATGTCACTAATTACAAGTCCTTCCTCTAACCTATCTTTTACCTTTCCTTCTATAATACCCATCTGATAAAACTCCCAATTAAGATTTACAAAACAACATGTCTTATCTCAAAACCAGGCCACTTCCAGTTTCCTCTGAATTCCTATCTTCTTCTTGGGAAGTCTGTTTCACAGGTTGCTGATTGATTAAAGTATCTTTTAAGAGAGCTATTTTCTGGGCAGTGTGCAGATGCCATTGGCTTGGCAGTTCTCCTCCAAACTGTTCAATTTTCCACGGACTTATACCCCCCACATCCCAAAGCATTGGATTGTGGCACTGGCTTTTAAGATTGTCAAAATACTCAATTCCAACTTGATTGGAATTTGGCATTTTTTGAGGTATAATTTAAACTGATTGGTCTAATTTGAATCTGTTTTGTCATTTCTAGGCAACCAGCTACCCTAGTAGCTGGATCACCTGTTATATTGTACCTTATTGAGAACACTTGGTGCTGTTACTGCTAGTTTTTAACTCTCTTAAAAGTACAGTACACCCACATCTTCATAAGATTAGAAATATACAACTAGAGTAGTTAATTATCTAACTTTCCACATCATGTAAGGCCTTTAAAAAATGCTCAAATCCAATTTATGCAGCTGTATCACTTCTTTCATACCTAGCTATACACCTGTATGTTGCATTCATTAGGGCCCTTGGAAGTTATCCATTGCAGGGAGCGTATTTTTTCATGGGAATAAAGTACTTGAAATGAAGGCTAACTCTTCTGGTCTTCATCTGCAACATTTTGTTAATTGACCCCTTCAGGGTTCATGTACTTCTATTTGCCTGTTCTATCTAAACTTCTACCCTTTGAAAACCAATTTCACCTGTATACCAGTTTCATTCCTTCCCTGCTCACAGCAAATAACTCCCTATATTGTTCCAGCATTGATCTCTTTCTTTAGTTCGTCCTGTCACTTCTGTAGGTGAGTTAAGGAGACAGGTCCATTATTACAGTGCTTGTCATAGATGGCACAAAACGCTGTAACTGAGAGTCAGTGGAGAAGGAAGACAATGTTGAAGGTAATGGATGTGATGTGGTGTGAATCAAGTATGCTGCATTGTCCTGACTAATGTCAACTTTCTTGATGGTGTCAGAGAAGTAGGCAGCTTTCCAGGCTGCCGAGCCTGGGGCTCTTCCACTCCTGCATCCGCCTGCTTTTCTTTGTCTTTATTTTTCTCTCCCTTCTTGCCTTTCATCAATAGAGGGACGAGTGTGAGTTCAGCTCTGGACCCGGCAGCATCGACAAGGTCAGTCCAGCGATGAATAGGCAGCACCTGAGTGGTGCCTCTGACGTTGGTGAGTCTGATGTTGGTAGCTCAGGATTCACAGTGGTGGAGGATTGGTGAAGCATTGAAGCCTGGAGCAACAGATAAAGAACAAAGCTGGAATCTCTTTCAGTTTTTTTATATGTTTAAGTTATTCAATTTGTTACCAGAGCATGGCAACAATTGAAGCTTTTCAGTGTATTTTTTCTTAAATATAAGTGACAATAAATAATTCAGTTAATTGTTCAATATCCACTTTTGGGAAGTGCTGAGTATTCTCGGACACTTCTGGCTTTTATCTTGCAGATGGTGCTTATTCTTTGGGAAGACAGGAGGTGAGCTGCTTACTGCAGAATTCATAACCTCTGACCTGCTCTTGTAGCTGCAGCATTTATATTGCAGGCCAAATTTAGTTTCATTGTCAATGTAGTCATCAGGATGTTGTATATTGGAGTTTCAACAATGGTAATGTCATCAAATGTCAAGGGCAATAGTTAGATCTCTCTTGTTGGAAATGTTCAATGCCTGGCACTTAAATAGCAAGAAACATTTGGGCTACATCTCAGCCCAAGCTTTATTATTGTTCTGCTTCAGTATCAGAAGAGTCGTAAATAGTGATGAATTTTGTGAACATTCCATATCGGACCTTATGAAGTGCTTGGGATAGGTTATTGATGAAGCAGCTGAACTTGGTTGAGTCTAGAACACTATGTTGAAGGACTTGCAGAGATGTCCTTGCTCTGAGATGGTAGACGTTCCACAATTACTTTATGAGGCATGACTCCAAACAGCAGATAGCTTTCCCCTCATTTCCATTGGCTCTGTGATACCATATTTGATTAAATGTTGCCTTGACATCAATTCTGGATTTAAGCTTTTTTGCTCCTGTTTGAACCAAGGCTGAAAATGGGCTTAGGAGCTGAGGGGGCCTCGTATAATCCAAACTGCGCATCAGAGAACTTTGGAAGTACCACTTAATGATCACTTCCATTTCTTTGCTGAGGATGAAGGCAGTAATCGTTTGGATTGGACTTGTCTTACTATTTCTGAACAAGACATACCTGGGCAATTTTCTGCATCATTGGCTAGATACCAGTATTACAGTTGTGCTGGATGAGCTTGGTTTTGGGTGCAAGTAGCTATGGAACACAAGTCCCACAGCTTTCATTAAGATCCAATTCCTTGAGCTGTTTCTTGATATTATGTGGAATGATCCAAACTAATTTGCGAAGACTGGCATCTGTGATACTGCCAATCTCAGCTGGAGACTGAGATAGATCATTCGTTCAGTGCTTCTGGCTGAAGATTGACGTGAATGCTTCAGATGGGACATTTGCACCAGTGTGCCGGGCTCTTCCACCATTGAGGATTGGAATATTTGTGGATCTCCTTGTCTAGTGAGAAATTTAATTACTCACCACCATGCAAACGTGAACGTGATGATTATAGAACTAGATCTGATCCATTAACCATGGAATCACTTAGCTGTGTCACTCAATAAAGTTCCCATTGTTTGGCATACAAATAGTTGTATATTGTATTCTATTCAGATTGACACCTCATTTTTAAGGAATGCCTTGTGTTGGTCTAGGCATGCTCTCCTAAAATTTTCTTTGGATCAGGGTTGATCTCCCAGCTTGATTAATTTTAGTAATGTTAGAGTGGGGTGTATGATGGACCATGAGGTTATAAATTGTGGTTTTGTTAGATCTCTGAAATCTGTCCCACGTAGCTGTGTTGTACCATACATCTTTACAGATGATATCCTCAATTTGAAGACGGGAATTTATCTCCACAATGTCAGTGCACTGTTCACTTCTATTAATACTCTCATAGACAGACACGTGTAGATTGGTGAGGATGAGATCAAGTATTTCTTACCTCCTTGTTGGTTCCCTTACTACCTGCTACAGCCCTAGTTTAGCAGCAATGTCCTTTAGGACTCAATCAACTCAGAAGACGTTCTTGCAAGCCCCTCTCCGTTATGGATATTGAACACTCTAGAGTACGTTCCTTGCCCTTTCCACACCCAGTGCTTCCTCAAATTTGTGATAATCAACAGATTTCCTTGCCCATGTTTGACCTAATGCTGAGATTTCATGGGGTCTGAAGACAATATTGAGGACTCCTCAGGGAACTCTCTCTGAGACTGTATACCCACTGTGCAGCTACCTCTGCTGGGTCTGTCTTGTTATTGGTACAGGATTAGTGATATCTAGGATGTTACCTAGATGTTGTGATGCTGGAGGTATAACTAAGTCAGACTGTTTCTTGACAAGGCTGTACAAGAACTCTCCTAATTTTAGAATGAGTACTTAGATGTTAGTAAGGAGGGCATTGCAGAGTCAACAGGCCTAAGTTTGCGGTTAATTTTTCCAGTGCCTAGGTTGATTCTGGTAGTCCATCCAGTTTCACTAATGTTTACATTTTGATACCTAAGAAGTGTTAACTCTCTATTTTAATCCCAGGTTCACAAAGAAGAGCAGTCTGTATTTTATTTTACTTTGTTTCTCCACTACCAAATTGCCTGTGTTTCTAGTGAGATGAAACATTTGCAAGCAATGCTCATTAGGCACAGAGCAACAATAAAAGTGAGGAATTGTAGGGAGAGAGGTAAATGAGTAAATCAAAATGGAAAGGGGTGGGTGTGGTGTCTGTGTACTCACATTTAACTGGTGAAATGGGAAAATCAGTGTAAATAAAAAATTAAGAAATCTCAGCTAGTGTTTTAACCAATAATGTAGCTTATTGAAAATAGTTAAATTAATCCAGTGTGTTAAGGTTACTTATAGTCAGACACATTAGCAAAACAAGCAGGGCACAAACAGCAGTGAAAAAAAACAACAAATGGTCATGTCCCAGAGGCATGAATGAATTATACAGGATAGTGCAATGATAACACCACCTGTGAGAATGATGCTAGGCACACAGCAAATGGCTCCTTTCTCATGAGAAAGTGGCGAGATATGCCACTCTAAGACATTAAGTGATTGTACTGGGGCAATAGACAGATAACATGTTCCAAAAATAAAGATTAGGTGCCCCATCAAAGATTAAAGACCAATTGGCCAGATGTTTATCTCTCCGCCGCTACTCTCACCCCTTTCTGTGCACATGCCCTGACGTTAATTTACTTCTCAAATGTCACAGCTGGAATTTAACGACAATCAGATGAATGAAATCACATGGATTGCAGGTGATTGGTACATTCAAGTAATGAAAGGCCAAGGTTAAAAAGAGTATACATATCAAAGTTGTGTAACAGTTCAGGGAACTCCATTGTCCCACATGAAGTGTGTGCCTCCTTTGCATATGCTTGATAGCAAATTCCAAGTATCTCAGTCTGGTTTTTGTATTCCTTGGTAAATCAAATGAACCTCCCCTTTCAGCTGGTAACTTTCAATTAAATGTCAATCCCTTTTAGGGATTTTCTGAAGTTATTTATAAGATAAATTATTTTAATTCACAGTGACAGTGGCCCTACCTCTGGGCTAGAAGATGCAGCTGTCTCAGAGGTGTCCCCAACAGAGGTTGATTTAAAACAACTGTAACTTGTTAGTTCCTCACCAAGATCAGACAAAAACTTTAGCAAAAATAAATGTCTGACTTCCATCTGGATGAAATATGTTATGGATTCCAAAATATTATTTACTAATTATTATTCATTTTGAGCTCAGGCTGAAAAGCAAATGCAAGGAAGCTGTGGTATTATACCTTTGAATTAGCTTCCTTTACCAAATTTGCAATATTAAGACGTCTGAAACTTCTTCATACCTACCATTCAGCTAGCCATAAAAAAAAATCCCTTGGAAACAAAAGGTTCCAATTCAATTCCATCTTCGATTAGAGATCTCACCAACTATTAAATTTACTTAATGATATACTCATTACATCTCATTCTTAAATCACCATATACTAATATTATTATTATTTTGTAAGCAACAGTTGCTCACCACAGCAGACAAGGACAGGTATTGCACTTGTATAGAACACAATCTATCTATTTAGTCATAGGGGCAGTTAGTATCTGAATACTTCAGCAAGTGTACATCAGATTGTCATAGATAAGAATGCACACAAGCTGGTGACCTCATTTGAATACAGAAGAATAAAAATGTTAATGCCACAGATATGGAACCAGCAAGCATTATATTATCTGAATTAATTTAACATTGTAACTTGACATTTGTTATTAACAGTACGAATTAGACTGTGTCTGCAAGTTATTGGACATTAATAGTCAGGAACATTATGCAAGGTGACAGCAGCCTCTGTTTGGGAAGAATATGAAAGGATCTTCATTCAATTTGAACCCTTCTCAATTTCCTGCATTATCTATACAGAGAGGATAGGCTTCCTGCACTGATGGTCTATCATAGTATTCACACTCAAAGAGGAAAACCCATCTCTGGTGTAGTGATTCAGTTGAAATACCAGTGTCAAGGTAGACCAAGAGACACTTGCTTTGCCCAATTGTTTTGGTGTTTCAAAAAAAGAGTTAAGACAGGAATTAAGGAAAAAAAAATTCCAAGCTTGTTCACTTGTTCAAAGTCTTTAGCTTACATGATACTTGGGAGGTGCAGAGAGTGAGGGCATCCCATTCCTTTGCGGTATGTATCATATCACAACAGGTCAATTACAAATACTATATGTTACTTAACCTCTGTCTGCAGAAGATTTAACTCCATGTCAACACTAATACTTTTTCTTTCACAGACAAATCTTGGGCAGAAGTCGGAGTAAACAGTACGGAGACACAAAAGCTCATCACATGATATCATTTATTTTCAACAAGTCGACAGTAGACAAATAATTGGATCTTCTCAAAAGAGGGTGCAGGCAAATTCTTCTGGTCTTTATCACAAGCAAGGATTCAGAAAGGCTCTCGATGCTCCATTATCTTCTATTAGACAATCTGATATCACACACAATCAGTTATTATTCAATAGAAAACCTAGGTTCAGTTTAACTTCTTAAATAGCAGGTTAAGACAGGTACAAACATGGAACAAGAGTAGGCCACTCAGCCTTTGAGCCTACTCTGCCATTCGATAAGATCATGCTCTAGCTGCATAGAAATGTTCTGCAATTCATGACTACACCCCCCAGATCTCTCTACATCTCGCAGCTCTGCAACTTATCATTTCGATTTTTTTTGCCAAAAATCATTATTCACACTTTTCCACAAACTCCTGTGTCAAATTGTTGCTCACTCAATTAAACCACCTATATCCCTTAATAGACTTCTTATGTCCCCTTCACAACTCACTTTGTGTCATTAGCAAATTTAGCTACCATATCTTTGATCTCTTCCTCCAAATCATTCATGTAAATTATAAAGAGCTGAGGCCCCAGCTCTGGCCTGAGAATACCACTGCTACCATTTATTATAGTTCTCTGCTATCTTGTTAGCCAGTCAATCTTCTATCCATGCCAATATTTTGCCCCCTACACAGTGAGCTGATTTTCTACAATAATCGTTTGATGTGGAACTTTATCAAATGTCTTCTGGAAATCTAAGTACATTACATCTACTGGTTCCCCTTTATCCACAGTACAAGTTGCATCTTCAACTTCAATAAATTAAACGTAATTTCCCTTTGACATAAACACGTTGGCTTTGCCTGATCACCTTGAACTTACCCAAGTGCCCTCTCATAGTATCTTTAATGACAGTTTCAAACATGTCCTATTTTACTCCTATATATTATGCATATTTGCATTTCTGTAAGACATATCTGGAATTGACTGGAATTTCTACTTTGTTGGTTTACTGTCTCTGCAATGTTATATCGATAGATTGTAATTAGAGACCAGACAATTTTTGAGACAGAAAGGAAATTAAAATTGACACCCTCTAATACACCTAGGTCAATGCTGACGAAAGCCTGTATCTCCTACAACTGCAGTTGGCAAATAGTTGGTTTCAGCAGATGGGCTAGAGTGACATATGCAAAACAAAACCTTAGGAAATAATCAATGGACTTCACCTCTCAATTGTCACCTGCCATTAACTCTCATGGTGAATGGTCTGTAGTGTGCTATTGCTCACGTGCTGGTTAATGACAGGCAAAATAATTCAAACTAACATAATTAAAGGACATGCACTATGTTGCAACATGAGCAGCTTATGCTAAAAACAGGTCAGGTTGCAAAACTAGACTAGGAAGCAAACTTCTGCAGCTTCACAAGTAATGCCACAGTCAGCATACGTGCTTTTTACTGAAATGCTGCATGAACACTAAAGGTTCACAGATGGTTTGCAGTGTATGGGGTCATCTCTATCGCTGCCTGATGTAATAAGCGACCATTCATACTCAGTTTCTCATTTACTTTTCAGAGGCCATTTGGCTATCATGTTTCTTATCTCTTATTCTTCTAAATTCCAATGCAAACAGGCCTAATCTTTCTTTATTAAGTTAACATCTCCATCCCTCACCCCAGGAATCAGTCAAAGAAGCCTTGTCTGAACTGCTTCTAATGCATTCATATTCTTTCTTAAGTAAGGAAATCAAACTACACAATACTTGACATGCAATCTCAATGTCCTGTACAGTTGCAACAAAACATCCCTACTTCTTTTGTCATATCCCTTACAATGAAAGACAATTTCTAATTTGCTTTTCTAATCAGAGATTCATGTGTCAAAACATCCAGATTCCTCTGCACCTCAGAGTTCTGCAGTCTCTCAGTTTAAATGTGTTGCTTCCTATTCTTCTGACCAAAGTAGACAAAGTTTTAATTTTTCTATGTTACACCAATTCATCTGTGACTTTTGTTTTGTCCACATAGAATCCAGAATGTGCTGTTGCAGATTCCAATGTCCTTTCATAACTTCATTCCATAGTTAACTGATTGTCATTCGCAAATATGGACACTTTATGCAAGTTATTGAGTTAATTTTTAAAATAATTAAGGCACCAGCACGAATCCCTGTGTCACTCAGTCATAGAGATGTACAGTACGGAAACAGACCCTTTGGTCCAACTCATCCATGCCAACAAGATAACCCAACCCAATCTAGTCCCACATCTTACCAATGTAAAAATGCCTGCTTTGTTTACTGTTAGCTAACCAATTCTCTGTTCCTCATAGTGGTAATCCCTCCACCATGAACTATTAATAAAGTCGCAGGTAGATAGGATAGTGAAGAAGGCTATCCTTTATCGGTTAGAGTATTAAGTACAGGGTTGGGAGGTCATGTTGTGACTGTACAGGACATTGGTTAGGCCACTGTTGGAATACTGCGTGCAATTCTGGTCTCCTTCCTATCAGAATGATGTTGTGAAACTTGAAAGAGTTCAGAAAAGATTTACAAGGATGTTGCCAGGGTTGGAGGGTTTGAGCTACAGGGAGAGGCTTAACAGGCTGGGGCTGTTTTCCCTGGAGGTGCCCGAGGCTGAGAGGTGACCTTACAGAGGTTTACAAAATTATGAGGGGCATGGATAGGGTAAATAGGCAAAGTCTTTTCCCTGGGGTCGGGGAGTCCAGAACTAGTGGGCATAGGTTTAGGGTGAGAGGGGAAAGATATAAAAGAGACCTTCGGGGCAACTTTTTCACACAGAGAGTGGTACGTGTATGGAATGAGCTGCCAGAGGAAGTGTGGAGGCTGGTACAATTGCAACATT
>NC_057713.1:27716281-27726873 GCF_004010195.1 Chiloscyllium plagiosum
TGTAGCGGAGGAAGAGGTGGGGAGTGGTGCCGGTGTAATTACGGAAGATCAACTGCTCTACGTAGCCAACAAAGAGACAGGCATAGCTGGGGCCCATACGTGTGCCCATGGCTACCCCTTTGGTCTGGAGGAAGTGGGAGGATTCAAAGGAGAAATTGTTAAGGGTGAGGACCAGTTCGGCCAAACAAATGAGAGTGTCGGTGGAGGGGTACTGTTGGGAACGTCTGGAGAGGAAAAATCGGAGGGCTTGGAGGCCCTGGTCATGGCGGATGGAGGTGTAGAGGGATTGGATAAAATGCCAATTCCTGGGAATTGCCAGCTATTGCTGGCCATGGTCCTGAATTGAAAAGGAAACTGCTGTCCTAGTATTTCTCGTAGTTTAAACTCAGGAAATAAATGGTTGAGAGAAATACTCACAAGACTGGTCTTGCCAAATCTCTCTTTCAAAACAAGCAAAATGTATCTGAAAAAATAAGAATTTTTTGGCCATATGTTAGAAGCCAACTTATACATGTTATATGTATGAAATGCAGGACTTTGCAAAAGATCAGAGGTTGAGTTTTACACGTCATTAACTATTAACCAGTACATATTCGTGACAATACATTACAGAAATTCAATACATTTTTGAAAGTTATGATTTTGATTAGAATCTATTGTGCTGTTAGATGAGTGCGTGTGCACAATTTAAACATTCAGACCTAATCCCTTGCAACCTCTATTTCATTAGTAAAAAAATTGTCAACTGATTTCTAAGTTAGTTGTAAAGTTAACAACAAATGAATACAAATTAAACGAAATTCAATACATGTAAAACAGAAGAACCTTTTTAATAAAAAATACATTTACAGGTATTTACAATTTTCACAATTTGATTTATAAACAGACGTAAAAATGAAGTTGGATGTTCACTTCTTTGTGATGTCTGCCATTCTGTGGATTTCCGTGCTGCTGAGCTTCATTTTAACCAATGTTAGGTGAAAAACAATCTCCTGTTGAAAAACAAACAATGATCTTTATTTATGGTACATCTTTAGAATCACAGAATCCCCACATTTGGCCCACGGAGTCAGCACGGAGTCTCTGAACAGCATCGCACTCAAACCCAACCCCCTACCCTACCCACGTAACTCTGCCTTTAACATAATCCACCTAGGTTGTGTATCCGAGGCCAATTCACCTTATCTGCAGATTTTTGGACTGAGGGAAGAAACTCGAGCACCTAACAGACATGCACTCAGGCAGGGAGAGAGCGTGCAAAATCCACACAAACAGTCACCCAAGGCTGGAATCGAACCCAGGTCCCTGATGCTGTTAGTCAACAGTTCTACCCACTGTGCCACCCACTTTTAAAATATGTGCAAATCACCTTATGCTACCTTCAACTGCTCCTTTCACCAACATTCAGTTCCTATTTAAAAGTTGATTCCGAAGAGCATAACACCTCAGAGAAATAGGTCATTTGACCCCCCCCCCCGGATCAACTCCACCAATGAGTTCATGATTGATATAACTCCACTTTCCTGCCTTTTATCAAAAATTATTGATTCCCCTGACTGATTTAAACTGTCGTCTATCTCAGTCTTGAATATACTTAGTGACCCAACTTCAATAGTCCTCTGTGATAAAGAATTCCACAGATCCACCATCCAAAGAAATATAACTCCTCATCTCTATTTTACATTGGCAACCTCTTACTCTGTGATATTGCCCTCTCCCCTTAGACACTTCCCCAAGGGGAAACAACCTCCCTCCATTACTCTGTTACGCTTCGAGTGAATGTGTTTCAGTAAGGTCTCCTTTTACTCTCCTAAACTCCAGTGAGTATCCCTAACATATTCAACCATTCCTCATAAGAAAAGCCCTCCATACCCAGGTCAACCTCTAACGCCAGGATATTTTTCCTTAGGTAAAGGAACCAGAACCATCCAGATGTGATCTGACAAGTGCCTTGTATAATTTTAAGCAAGATCTCTCTATTTGTATACTCCATTTCTTTGAAGTAAAGATTAACAATCCACTTTCCTTCCCTGTTTCTTTCTGAACCTGGATGTTAGCTTATTGTGATTCATGCAATGGGACCCCAAATCCCATTGTGCAGCAGCTTTCTGCAGTCTTTCTGTATTTAAATAATATTAATCACATCCATTTTTCCTGCCAGAGTGCATAATCTTACATTTTCTCTCAATGTATTCCAGTAGTCCAGTTCTTGTTCACTCATCTATCCTATCCTATCTACAGCTCCTTGTGTCATCCTCACTACTTGTCTTTACTTGTCTTCCAGCTACTTTTGTCATCCACAAACTTTATGATTGTATTTATCATCCATTAATATTGTAAATAATTGTGGCTCCAGCTTTGATCCCTACTCCACTAGTTATATGCCTCCCTCTTATCACAACTGTTTTTTCTATTACTTAGCTAATTCTCTATTCATGCTAATATACAACTCCCATCATAACACACATTTTGCTTACTAACTAGTCTTATAGTACCTTAATAAAAGGAAATTAAAATGGATAAATACTTCCTTTATCTGTCCTTCTTGCTACATCCTCAAAGGACAATAATGAATCTGTCAGGCAAGATTTCACCTTCATAAAGCCATGTTGACTCTGCTTGGTAATATTATGAGTTTCTAAAGGCTCAGGTATTACATCCTTTACAATTGACTTGAAAATGTTCCAAACAATAGATGTTAAGCTAATTACCTTTTTAAAAAATTCTTCCTTTTTTTAATAAGGGTGTTACACGGAGTTTTCAAATCCTCTGGAACTTTTCCAAAATCTATAGATACTTGAGATAAACACCCAGTCCATCAACGAGCTCTTCAGTTACTTGGTTTAAAAATTTAGAATGCAAACCTTCAGATCCAGGGGATTTATCGGCCTTTAGTCTCATTAGTTTCCCCTTTTCTCTGGTGATAGTTCCCAAGTTTATATCCTCATCTCTTTTAGCACCTTCATTATTTACTATTTTTGGAATACCATCACTATCTTCTACTGTGAAGCCTGATGTAAAGTATTCTTCTACTCCTCTGCCTTTTCCTAGTTCTCTATTATTTCCCCAGCCTCATCCTCTACGGGACCTTTAGCATCTCTTTTTCTTTTGAAGAGGCTCTTGATATCTTTCTTGATATTACTTGCTAGTTTTTCCTCATAGTTTTCCCTCTATTATTTATGAGATCATCTGGGCATTGGGCAAAAACACAAAAGAAATATAGATTTGCTTTGGGCCTCCCATTAGGCATATATTAACGCCTGCCAAACAACTACCTTGCTAGCACATTCTTAACACTTGTCAAATAATTAGTTTGCTGATATGTCCTTTTTTCCTGCTCACTTCAATTTACAAAATTGAGCGACTGACAGCTACAATTGGACCTGATGTTGTGCACACCAGAGATTGGGCAAACTGAATAAAATATACAGGAAATAGGTGATCAGGTGAATTTCAAGATACCCAAAAGAGTAAAAGGTAAAGTCCTAGTATTTACAAAGTTTTCAGGCTTTGCTAAAGGTTGAGCAACAGAAAGCCTTGGAAAAATTCATCTGTTTTCACGAACTTGATGGAGTTATTTGAAGAAGTGACGAAGAGGATTAATGAAGTAAGAGCGGTGGATGTGATCTATATGGATTTCAGTAAGGCTTTCAACAAAGTTCCTCATGGTAGACTGGTTAGCAAGTTTAGATCTCATGGAATACAGGGAGAACTAGCTATTTAGATACAGAACTAGCTTGATGGTAGAAGAAAGAGGGTGGTGGTGAAGGTTGCCTTTCAGACTGGAGGCCTATGACTAGTGGTGTGCCACAAGGATAGGTGCTGGGTTCACTGCTTTTCGCCATTCATATACGTGATTTGGATGTGAATGTAGGTGGTATGTTAAGTAAGTTTGCAGATGACACCAAAAATTGAGGTGTGGACAGTGATGACGTTTATGTAGAGTACAAGGGGATCTTGATCAGATGGGCCAAAGGGCTGAGGAGTGGCAGATGGAGTTTAATTTAAATAAATATGAGGTGCTGCATTTTGGAAAATGAAATCAGAGCTGGACTTCTACACTTAATAGTGTAGACTACCTGGCCATTGTCCATCCAGTTTACAGTTCTTCTGCCTCTGTCCTTTCAGGTACATGAAGGGATTAGGATTGGATGGAAAGATGAAGTAAGAGTTGAATGCCTAAAACCATCAGCACATTGTAAATCTGAACAGATTATGGCGCAATTTTTGTCAGAATAGGGAGCATCTTCACCACGGTGAAAAATGTTAGAATTTGCTGGGAATCACAAGTCCTACCCTGAACTGGCTTCTCACTTCACAGGTATCGGATGGATGCAATGAAACTTGAAAGGGTTCAGAAAAGATTCAGAAGGATGTTGCCAGGGTTGGAGGATTTGAGCTATTGGGAGAGGCTGAATAGGCTGGAGCTGTTTTCCTTAGAGTGTCAGAGACTGAGAGAGGTGACCTTACAGAGGTTTATAAAATCATGAGGGGCATGGATAGGGTAAATAGACAGAACTAGAGGGCATATGTTTGGGGGAGGAGAAGAAAACTTTAAAAGGGACCTAAGGGGCAATTTTTTCATGCAGAAGGCGGAATGGGCTGTCAGAGGAAGTGGAGTAGACGGGTCAATTACAACATTTAAAAGGCATCTGGATGGGTACATGAATAGGAAAGGTTTAGAGGGATATGGGCCAAGTGCTGGCAAATGGGACTAGATGAGATTGGGATATCTGGTCAGTATGGATCAGTTGGAACAAAGGGTCTGTTTCCGTGCTGTACAACTCTCTGAGTAAAACTGAAAGCCTGCGTGGCACACCCTCCTCATTCCTGAAGAAGGGCTTGTGGCCAAAATGTCGATTCTCCTGCTCCTTGAATGCTGCCTGACCTGCTGCGCTTTTCCAGCAACACATTTTTCAGTTCTTATCTCCAGCATCTGCAGTCCTCACTTTCTCTGAGCAAAACTGCAAACTACATGGGCAGCATTTTTAACGAGTGATCATGTAGATTAAGACCAAACACAAGGTGCAGAAGTCTCTCATTCACTACCTTTTTAAAAATATTTTGGATACTGGTAAGAATGTAGAGTAGGTCAAGCTTGTGGCACTCTAAAGGAGTGTAAGTGGCTGCTGCTTGGGCTGGGGGTGAAGGGTGGAAGGATAATTAGTTATAGAATAATCAGTAGTTAGGCAAAAAAGCAGACCGTTCTGTGGCTGTAGTTACAACTTCAGGATGGCGTCTCTAGTGCCAGGTTCAAGGCTGTCAAAGTGGCTTCAGACCATTCTTTTCTGAGAGAGTGCAGAGCCAGATATCATGGTCAGTACATTACCAATGACATGGGGAGAAAGAAGGATGTGATTCTGAAATTAAAAATTGGAGAGTGAGGCAAATGAAAGACTTCTGAAGTTAGGACAGCTCCCAGTACCATGAGCAGAGGTAAGGAAGACTAACCAAATAAACACATGGCTAGGAAAATAACACAGCGAGAGGCCTTTAGATTTCTGGGGGATTGGGACTGGTTCTGGGACAGGCAGAATCTGTACAAGGAAGGAAGTTTACACCTTAGAAGGACTGGGACTAATATCCTCATAAGGAGATTTTCCTGTTTACTAGGAAGGGTTTAAACTAGCTTGTTAAAGGAATGGGAACGCAAGAGGGAATTCAGATATGGGAAGTAGAAAACGAAATGTGAAAAGCAGCAGACACAAATCCTACTCCCAACCAAAACAAATTGCAGAATAGTGTTAGAAAGGTAGTGCGCTTTTAATTCTCTCTGAATGCATACAGCATTCTCAAAAGATAGGTGAATTGATGGCTTGAGTAGAATTATAGGGCTTGATTTAATTGCCAATACGGAGATGTGGCTTAAGGGCTTTCAAGAATGGGAACTGAATATTAAAATACATTAGTTATTTTGGAACGTTAGTCAAAAAAATGTAGTGCAGATAATAAAGGATAGGACCTGTGTATTCATGAGAGATCAGTGTTTGAGGATGTTACTAGCAGAGTTGATAAGGGAACCTAGTGAATATGGTTTATTTGGATTTTCAGAAGGTGCTTGATAAACTATCCAATACAAAATGTGTGTGTTTGGGTGTAATGAGATTGGAGGATTTAAGATTAACAGGAAGAGAACAATAGGTTAATTTTCAGATTAGCAGACTATGACCAGTTGTATACTGCAAGGATTGGTGTATTGGCCCTAGGCGTTCATGATCTATTATGACTTTGGATGGTGGGGGAAAATTGTAATATGTCCAAGTTTGCACATAACACAAAATTTAGTAGGAACGTGCTGAGGGGAATATGCAGAGAGTTAGGGAGGGTAAGTGAGCAAAGGCACGACAGATGAAATACAATGAAGTTAAAGGTGAGGGATTCCGCCTTGGTAGGAGGAACAAAGGTGCAGATTATTTTTCAAATGGTGAACGATTGCAATGTAATCATGTCCAAAGCGACAGAGGTGTCCTCGTTCACAAATCACTGAAAACTAGCATGCAGGTGCAGTAAGCAATTCAGAAGACAAATGGTGTGTCAGCCTTTAGATACAAGATCAAAGAAGTCCATATAATTGAAACAATGATTTGGAGATGCCAGTGTTGGACTGATCTGTACAAAGTGTTGCGTGATTTTTAATTGAAACAAGAACACTGGTGAGACCATACCTGGAAGATGGTTTGTGGCTAAGGAAGGATATATTTTCCATAGAGGGAGTGCAGAGAGGTTCACCACACTGATTCCTGTGATGGGTGGGACCGTCTAGTGAAGGAGGGATTGAGGAGACTGGGCCTGTACTCAATGGAGTTAAAAAGGATATGCAATTTCATAGGAATTTGAAAGGAGAGGCAGAATAAATGCAAAATAGATGTCTTCCCTGGCTATGGGATCTGGAACCAGGGTTTGCAATCTCAGAATAGAAGGTAAGCCATTTAGGACTAAGATGAGGAGGAAACTCTTAATTCACAGGGCCAATAAAACCAGTAAATAGTATTAGGGAGGGTATTTTATAACTTAGGTCTTTAGTAGCTGAAGCACAATCACAGGAGCAATCAAAATCAGGATGCTCAAAAGATTAGAACCAGAGAAGTTTAGATATCTGGTATGATTGTCGGGATGGAAGAGAATTCAGAAATCAGGAGGAAGGGGCCAAGGAGGAATTTGAAAGCCAGCCTGGAAACTTTAAAATCAAACTGTTGCTCAACTGGGAGCCTGTGTAGATCACAACTACTCACCAAAATAATAGCAGTGTCAAACAAGAGGCAAAACCAGGTCAGGAAACACAAAGAAATTTTGGGAATGACCTCAGAAATGTAGCTTACAAGTCTTAGAGAACTGTATAAACAGCACATTGATCAATCAATGGCAAGTGCATAAGTTTTATATTGGTCTAAAGACTGACATTTTTGGGTATCTAAGAAAATTGGATAATCTTAATATAAGAAAAGCAGGAGATGATGTGTTGCTAAAAAGATGGAAATCTTATGCAAAAAAAAGAGATTCACCATCATTCATTTTGTACAAGCACTTCATGCTGTTAAATAATCCTATCATAAGCATATAAAAGTACAGGTTTATTTTCTGCTTACCTGACATGAATGGGGAGTATATACATTGTATTTCAATTGTTTAAATGTTCTTATGAGTCAAAGGAAAACAAAAACATTCTGTTGTGGTGTGATGTTATAATAAATTGGCCAGCAATACTCAAATCCAAACCAGTAATATTGAGTGCCTTTGGGAGGATATCCCAACATAGAGATGCAAAGCCAGAAGCATGGCCAAATGCTTGAAAAGAACAACTCTCTCAGGGCTATCTAATCAATTACTGAAAGGTTTGTTGCAGGTGGGAATGGGGGAGAAGTAAATGTCATACTTTCTATGGGAAGGAGGCAAGTGATTGAAGAGGACATCTCAAATATTGTGCTTATTAGATGGCAGAATGTCAAAGAGAGATAGTGCCCAGTTTTAGTGATGCCTGTCTCATTAGCCTCTTGTCCCTTTCTTGAATATGCATCCTCACGAGTTTTCAAGATCACAATGCATAGAACCCATGGTTATCTGCAATGTTCAATTCTCCAAGCCTTTCACCCTTGTTCACTATTGCATTTGGGAAAAAAAAACACTCAATGAGTGTGCTTTGAAGTGCTCACCAATTTAGCCCAGTCTCCAGCTTGTTCCACCTGGGCTCTCAGCCTCTCTACAATGGAACACTGCTATTTTCTAATAAGGTCAACTTCAGCCAACAGTGACCTGCCACTGAGCTCTCACTTCATTCTACATGGTTAGGCCTACACATCAGTCCCATTAATACTTAAATTTGTGTAAATGTCTGTGTATTTGTTTGCTCAACAGGAGAAGTTGCTCCTCTGCCAGCTTTTCTGCTCTGACAACATTCTCAACTGCCATGAACAGTTTGGACTTCTATACAATGTACTGCCCTGAAATGTTGCTCCTCAGCTTGCCTCCCAGCCTGTCATTTAGGAGAGAAAATTCTGTCCCTGGCTCTATGAAAACACCAGCCTTTCTGTTCAGAACATACAGAATAATGGAGTGTCAGGGAAGACAAGTAACAATACAAATTAAGGGAGTTATTCAAGTAATGTCCAATTGCAATTAAACGAAAACATCATCTGAACTTGACCTTCAAGTTTTCTTAACAAAAAATATGATCTTTCAAAAAACGGAAAATGATACAAATGATACACTCAGTGTATCCTAACTAATCTCAAGGTGAAAAAGTTCCTTCTCACATCATCTTTTGCATATCACTTTAAATCCATGCCCTCTCATTGCTGTGGGAACAACTTCTTCCTATCTACTCCATCCAGCCTGTTCATGATTTTGAAAACCCTCCATCAAAACCTCCTCAACCTTCTTCTCTCCAAGAAGAACAGTTCCAGCTTCTTCAATGCAAACTCCTAACTAAAGTTTCTCACTCTTGAAACCATTCTTGTAAATCACTTCTGCAGTCTTTCCAGTGCATTCACATCTTTCCCATAATGTGGCACCCACAATTGTGCATAATACTCCAGCTGAGGTTTAATACATGTTTTATACAAATTTAGCATCATCCTTTTGTTCTTGTACTCTGTCTCTATTAATGAAACTAAGGACACTGTATACTTTATTAACTGCCCTTTCCACTTGTCCTACCACCTTCAATGATCTATGCAAGATACATCCAGATCCCTCTGCTTCTATGCCCCATTTAGAACTCTACCTCCTATTTTATGTTATCTTCCAATTTTCTTCCTACCAAAGTGCATCATCTCATATTTCTCTGCAAACCTATCCATCCACTCCAGCAAATTCTCAATTTCCTTATGCAATTTCACTGTCCTCATGCAATTTCACACTGTCCTCCTCATAGTTTACAACTCTTCTAAAGTTTTCTGTCATCTACAAACTTCAAAACTGCCCCTGCACACAAAGATCCAGATCAACAGTATATAATAGGAAAAACAAGGGTGCCAGCAGCAAAGCACAAACCTTTCTCCAGCCTGAAAAATATTCATTGACCATTACACTGTTTATATCAGTCATTTTTATAATCATGTTACTATTGTCATTTTTATACTATGACCTACAATTTTCATCACAAGTCTTGTTTTTTTTAAGATTACTTACAGGATGGAAACAGGCTCTTTGGCCCAACAAGTCCACACAGACCCTCCGAAGAGGAACCCACCCAGACCCATTCCTCTACATTTACCCCTTCACCTAACACTACAGGCAATTTAGCATGGCCAATTCACCTAACCTGCACATCTTTAGACTATGGGAGGAAACCGGAGGACCCGGAGGAAACCCACGCAGACACGGGGAGAATGTGCAAACTCCACACAGACAGTTGCCCGAGACGGGATCTGAACCCAGGACTCTGGCGCTGTGAGGCAGCAGTGCTAACCATTGTGCCGCACTGTATCAAACACCTTGTGGAAATGCACATATACATCACTGGCATTATCACCACCAAGTCTTTTGGTTGCCTCTTCGAATAACTTCAGTAAGTTAGTGAAACACTATTTCCCCTTTAGAAATCCATGTTGATTTTTCTTAATCAACCTACATTATTCCAATTGACTATTAAGTCTATCCTGAATAATTGTTTCCAGACCTTCCCACCACCAAAGTTAAACTGATTTATCTGTAATACCTGGGAATATACTTACAACCTTTCTGGAACAAGGCCACAACATTTGATATTCTCCAGTCCTTTGGCACCTCTACACAGGTGCATAAACCAAATCATCCGCCAACATTTCCGCCACCTCCAAACAGACCCCACCACCAGGGATATATTTCCTTCCCCACCCCTCTCCGCCTTCCGCAAAGACCGTTCCCTCCGTGACTACCTGGTCAGGTCCACGCCCCCCTACCACCCACCCTCCCATCCTGGCACTTTCCCCTGCCACCGCAGGAACTGTAAAACCTGCGCCCACACCTCCTCCCTCACCTCCATCCAAGGCCCCAAAGGAGCTTTCCACATCCACCAAAGTTTTACCTGCACATCCACTAATATCATCTATTGTATCCGTTGCTCCCGATGCGGTCTCCTCTACATTGGGGAGACTGAGCGCCTCCTAGCAGAG
>NC_057713.1:27727092-27763151 GCF_004010195.1 Chiloscyllium plagiosum
TCTCTCCACGCTTCAGGCTCTCTGCCTTTATTCCTGATGAAGGGCTTTTGCCCGAAACGTCGATTTCGAAGCTCCTCAGATGCTGCCTGAATTGCTGTGCTCTTCCAGCACCACTGATCCAGAATCTGGTTTCCAGCATCTGCAGTCATTGTTTTTACCTCTACACAGTGCCAGGATTAAGAAAAATGCTATTCAAAATATCTGAATATTATCCACTTGGATCAAAACAGGAATGAAGGGAGTTAGCCATTGGGAAAACCAGAGCAAGCTTATGTTATTAGTTCCGAGTGATGAAATCAAATGGTAGTTTGGCTGAGATGCTTAAAAGGAAAGAGATCAATCTGGAATGACTCTCCCTTCTCATAAGAAATTATAAATATGATAGTATAATCTTTGATGTGGAATGAGCTTGTGAATCATGAATTAGAGAACATCCACTATCTCAAAGTATCACAGTTGTAGTAAAAAAAAAGTTCACAATAAGGCAGACAGGAATTAAGTCTGGAAGACATGCATGAAAGAACTTATGGGGAGGAGGGGTTGATGATTAGAAAGATTGAATTGCATAAAATGGTGGAGCAGATTAAGGAAGCTTTGCCCTTTTCGTAAATACTTTGAAAGCTAACTTAGAAGGCCAAGACCTCTCAGGCCATGCATTAGTCAACTTAAATGCCTGTACCCAGCACTGCAAACATTTTAACAAGTTTGTGTAACAAGCAACAAAAACAGGAATTGTTGGAGAAATTTAGTGGGTCTGGTAGTATCGATGGAGAGAAGCAGCATTAATGTTACAAGTCTAGTGACCATTCTTCAGAACTCCAAAGTTCTGAAGAAGGGTCACTGGACTCAAAATATTAACTCTGCTTTCTGTCCACAAATGCTGCCAGACCTGCTGAATTTCTCCAGTAACTTGTTTTTGTTTCAGATCTTCAGCGTCTGCAGTTTTATTTTTGTACGACAAGTATTACCTAAATAAGATGGGTTCAGAGTAAGAGAAAAGCTGAAGTTCAGGAATAATCTTCTCCATTGAGTACAATAATGGAGTCTTGTAGCTTAGATTATAATATAAAAATGTTACAAGATTCAGTCAGCATCTGGGGAATAAACAAACAATTTAAAAACATTTTACTTTCCTCAGGATATGCCAAAGCACTTGATAGTCAAGGGAAATAGCAATGAACAAAAGCTTGAGCTCCTTGTTCTGCTTCAAATAGAATTTTTTACTAATATCTTATTGGATATATGCTAATCCTAAAAAAATCCAACAGTGTCTCTGGCAGTGAGGTACAAACTGAGATTAAGTTCTTCAGCACTGCATCACACAATCTTCTAGCTTAGGTGAATGTCTTACTAATGAGGCAAACTAATACCTTTCATACATTTCGTTGTAATACTATGTAACAGTTCTATATTTTGAAGTTTTCCATTTTTGTTCTAGTTGTTTTAAAAATAAATTTCTCTCTATATTTATATCCCCTTTGGAATCCCCGGCTCAGACCATCTGTGTTGGAACAAATATGGCCAAAAGTAAATCATGATTGCAGCCCTTGATTAAAAAAAAAACAAAGACACAATCATATTATCCAAAATGTTACTGAAAACTTTTCTTTCATGGTAAAGTAATCCCTTGGATGCTTACTCTGACCTGAAAACACTGAAGGTTAATTTCATTCCCTCTGAATTCTTATGAATACTTTAATCATCCCTAGCTTTGTAATTCAAAAAAGGATTACCAATCATAACATTTTATATTGTATATCCAGGTCTACTGAGAACTTTTTTTTTGAGTAAGACTGTGTTGTTTTGCAGCACTAAATATCGCCACATTGCAGCATTTTTACATTAAGAATATTAAATAAGTGAAAAACAAGGTCTAGATATTTACACAACTAATTTTCAGCATTCAGACATTTGTAGATAAATAATTCAAAGTTTGTGAGAAGATATGTAGCTCGGGTGCTCGTTGTTGCGGTTCTGTTCGCCGAGCTGGGAATTTGTGTTGCAGACGTTTCGTCCCCTGTCTAGGTGACATCCTCAGTGCTTGGGAGCCTCCTGTGAAGCGCTTCTGTGATCTTTCCTCCGGCATTTGTAGTGGTTTGAATCTGCCGCTTCCGGTTGTCAGTTCCAGCTGTCCGTTGCAGTGGTCGGTATATTGGGTCCAGGTCGATGTGCTTATTGATTGAATCTGTGGATGAGTGCAATGCCTCTAGGAATTCCCTGGCTGTTCACTGTTTGGCTTGTCCTATAATAGTAGTGTTGTCCCAGTCGAATTCATGTTGCTTGTCATCTGTGTGTGTGGCTACTAAGGATAGCTGATCGTGTCGTTTCGTGGCTAGTTGGTGTCCATGAATACCAACTAGCCACGAAACGACACGACCAGCTAACCTTAGTAGCCACATACGCAGATGACAAGCAACATGAATTCGACTGGGACAACACTACTATTACAGGACAAGCCAAACAGAGAACAGCCAGGGAATTCCTAGAGGCATGGCACTCATCCACAGATTCTATCAACATACACATCGACCTGGACCCAATATACCGGCCACTGCAACAGGCAGCTGGAACTGACAAACGGAAACGGCAGATTCAAACCACTACAAATGCCGGAGGAAAGATCACAGAAGCGCTTCACAGGAGGCTCCCAAGCACTGAGGATGTCACCTAGATAGGGGATGAAACGTCTGCAACAAAAATTCCCAGCTCGGCGAACAGAACCACAACAGATAAATAATTCAATGGCTTTACCAACAACATATTTGGATGGTAATGAGCTATATAAATCAGGAAGATTTCTGTTTCTATTTGTACTCTGTGCTGGATTAATCGAGAGATATGCCCCAGAAACAATGTTAGAATTATTCTCACTATTGCTAGGCTGGAAAGGGAAAACCAGCTTTCACTCGACAATATCAAATAATTTGTGCTGCAAGATGCATGAGAATAAATAAACATTAGGTAGTGGCTAGATTGAGATAGACTGCAGTGCCCACTTTCCGAGTAAATACATGTTACAGAACTCCTGTAGACTTCATGAATCAGCTTCAGATGTTCTAATGGGCATTTAGCATCTGCAGTCAGACATTAGAGATGACTTCTTGAAGTACTTGATTGTTTAGTGCATTCAAATAGCAGTACATGAGAATAAGTCAATGTAATAAAGAAAGAAGGATAAAAAGGATGGAACAATGGAAAATCTGTGTTGCAGAAGAATGTCTTTTTGACAGTTTGAAGATATTTGTTACTCAAACTATCAATGCCTATAAAAATGGAGTGAAGATCACTGCAAATACCCACCATAATGTCCAGTTCCAGATCACTTCATGCCCACATTGGCCAGAGTTGTAAGAAGAGCTCCTGTAAATGGAGGGAAACAAAATCATGAACATGAATATGTTGCGAAGACACCAAAAGCCAGAAAGAAATAATAACACTTAGAAAACAGACAAGCCTTAAACAATCACTATACAAAATGCTAGAAAAAAGACATTGTTTAGAGTGAATTTATTCTGATTCAATATCAAACATTATGCATTTGAGGCTAACTATAACACAATTATAGACAAAGGTTATGTGGTTTTTACACTTGTTTAACAGGATAGAATTTAAGAGATCAGCTACTGCTTAGTTTGCAGTTATATAGTTTAGTCTCTACACAATTACAAGATTGATTTATAATTGTTAGGAGTTTAGAAGTACTTGAACCTTTTCTACAGTAATTTTTTTTTACTCTAACAGCTTTACAACCTTGCTTTCTTTTAGCGTTTACTGGTTTTAAATGTTAAAGGTAAATTAAGTGATATTAAAATCTACTTGATTCATTTACCTTTGCAACTGAAGACCTTTTAAGGGTTACACATCCACTGCCTCTGACGAATGCCACATTAGTCAAGTCTGTTTGCCTCTAAAAAGCTTTAATTGCTTCCAGCGGAGGGTTCATTTAGGTAATTCTCATAAAAATTCCAAAGTGCACTAGTGAAAAAATGCTTAGACAAGATGAAATGCTGATCACATTCTTCATATATTCACTGCTCAGTAGTGTATTTTCAAAGGCCAACAATATGGACTTTTTTGTTTTTTTAAAAAAACATCATTCAGGTATATTTCTGTATCAACCTCAAGACAAACTGACTTTTGTTTTAAAAAGAAAATTTTAAAAAGACAAAAGTATATTTTCCCTGTTTAAAAGATTTTTTTGGATTTATTTGGCGTTATAAGAAAATATCAAAGTTACTGATATGTCACACACAGCAAGCTTGTTTTTTTCTCAAAACTTTATTTGTATCAAGCAAGAATAGTCAATGTCTTTGATCTCAACACTACAGAATATCTGGAGACTTCAGTTACAAAAGAATACAACTTTACTTGGCATTTGGAGTTTACTGTTGTTTAAGTAAAAGTTTACAAGGGATAATGCTCTAACACAAGCTAAACTTAAAAGTTCAAACCAAAACTAAAACTTAGGTTTGAACAAAACTAAAAGCATAACAAAAAAACATTGATGTTAACTGACTTTGTGTTTACATTTTAAGTGATCTACATTATCAAACCTAGTTTGGTAATAGATTTTTAAAGGCTAGTTAAAATTAAAAAACGTGTTAATCCTGTTTACTTGTTTCCAACAGAGCATATAAGATCAAAGTCTTTCTTTCCACCCACTTCCTTCCAGAGATCAAATAATCTCTCCATTCAAAGATTAAAGGATTTCATACAAGAATTCAGAACTGTTTAAACAGATCTGTTGTATTTAAGAAAAAAAAACTTTTATATAAAATAACCAATTACTTTTAACAGCGTACATCACTGCAGAAACAGCTAACTGATGATTGTATTTCACAGAATAGATGGAAGAATCAGTATCGTGGTGCATAGGGGTGCTCCCTGTATGATCCTTTAGGTGCTCTTGCAGGGGGAGCTTTCATCCGTGAGTTGGAGTTCGTCCACTCTTCCTGACCTATTGTGGTTATAACAGAAAAAACCATCTGCATTAGAGGATTCAAGTAGCCTACAATAACATCCACTGGAAAATCAGATGGCAAAATATAGGTTTTCAACTGAATTCCCATATGACAGACTAACACTGTATAGCAGAATTTTTTTTTTTAAAAATGCTGTCTATAAGAAAACACAATGACCAAAAGATTAATTTTCCAGGTAACTGCTCTAATGCTACAGAACAATATTTTGATTTTCTGCATTTTATATCAACTTTTTCATCACCGAAGATAAGCCAGCGAATAATGTCTCGAGTCAGATTCTTATATTATAAGTCAAACTAATCTTTCATGAAGTTTCCATTCACAAATATTTATCTTGTGGAAGCAATTTCTGATTCTGAAAATATTTAATAGGATTGTCAGAATTTTACAATTAATTCTATTCAGTTCTATATAAATCAGAACCGAGATGGAACTAGATTTCAGCAACAGTTCTGGACTCAACTCTACTGAGTGGTCAAACCAGAACATCCGAGTGATTACACATTTTGTTTCACATCAAAATCAAATTGCATAGTTAAAGCATAATCTGAAAAAAGTGGGAATATCTATGCAAATCAAGTCATTTTAGTAACGCAGGCTTAAATTAGATCTTGGTGATGAGTTATCATTTACTGAATAAAAAAGACAGCTTGCACTTTGAAAGCCTTTCTACTGGGATGTAGAGATTTTATCAGTGAAACTGAATTCCGATAAGTCTGATGCAGGAATTGGATCACTCCGTTGACACTGCATAGAAATATATTCAAAAACTTTTATTCATGTGATCTGAACAGGTTGAAATGTGCTGCAGACCATGTTTATATTGTTTAATATTTCGAAGTTCATATCTTAGTGTCATTTAGAAAGTAAGATGTCAAAACAAAGCTGTTATAAATATAGGCATAGAAATAAGCCATTCTCAAATCTGTTTATGATCGATTTATTAATTAGTAATGGCTGATCTGTACTTTAATTTTATTAACTCACCTGGTTTCTCCCTATATTCACTGTACAAATGATCAAACTCTGTTTTAACATTTTAAATTGATCTAAGTTCAATAGTTAGACTTCCAATACAGGCGTAAGAAATAGGAAAAGGAGTTGACTGTCTGACCCCTTGAGCCTGCTCTGCCATTCAATACCATCATGGTTGATTCGACATTCCTTTCATCCACTATCCTGCATTTTCCCCTCAATAGTTGATTCCCATACTGATCAAGAATTTATCTATCTCAGCTTTAGATATAGACAAGAATTCCTCTTCGTCTCTGTCTTAAACTGACACACCTTATTCTGAGACTATGCACTCTGGACCTGGACACTCCCATGAGGGGAAACATCCTCTCAGCATTTATCCTGTCAAGCCACTTAAAATCCTGTATGTTTCAATGAGATAAATACTTTAAGTGTGAAGAAAAGCTACTGAGTTTACTTCAATACTGTAATGCTTTTGGGAGCTCGGAACATGGTGAGAATTTAATCTCTAGTGCATTATATTCCCATTCAGTATTAGCTGCTGGTTCTGCGACACATTTGCTCTCTCACTCGCACATAGTAAGGAATAGAATTCATTCGAGAGTTTATTTCCTTAAATAACAATTTTTTTGTCACATGCAGAAGTAGAAGCCTCAACTATAACGTAAGAGTCTCCAACAGCCTTTCTCCTTTAGTTGTATACTGATTTTATAAGCTGGATTTTCACTAATGAGATAGTCAATTTGGAAGATTTCCCAATCCTATGGAACTGTCTTCTTTGATGTAATTTCAGCCATACTTCCATCTATTTCAGTCAGAACAAAGACATCTAATCCTTTGGAAACTTTTTCAAATGGTCAATTAAAATGTCTGTAAGACATGCAACTGAAATAATTGGATCTGGACCTTTAGAAACTCAACCAAGCATTGATAATAAGCTCAGCTAACATACAGATATTTGGCAATGTAAACTCTAGAATATATTACAATTATAAGAACACATAGCTAATGTTTTCTTTTTCTCAACTAAACCTAATAGTATGTCAATCAATTCAGTTCAGTATAGGAGTATATGTTGGTTTACAAGTGAAAGCTGCAGACATTTTCTTTCAAATGTTAAAAGGTTGAACATTTATATTCAGATTTTAAGACTCAAACAGACCTTAAATCCTTCTTTCACAAATATTTACATCTCACTCATAAAACTATCGTTCTAACATTGTACCACAAAATCCTTTGGCCAATGAAAGTTGAATCTATTTGAACTCAGCACTAATTTCAAACGGTCCAACAGATTAGTGTTCCATGATTCACTCTGATCTTTGCCACATTACTGCTTTCATCCTTACCTCTTGATGCTATTAAATGTACAATTTTAGGTTTATCTCTTTCTTCAATATATGCAGTGACTTGGCCTATACAACCTTCTGCTGTAGATAACTTCACTTATTCGTTGTCCATGGAATGAAAAAAACTTGCAGCTCCAAAGGTCTATCCCATCTGCCGAGACTACATCCCCTGCTTGTAGACTTCCCAACCAGGGAAAACATCTTCCCTACATCTAGTCTGTGCATCCCCTTTAGAATCTTATTCTTACTAGCTCTTATTACGTCTTTTGCCACTGTCTTCATTCTGCATTGAGTATCAATAAGTCAGAATTTCTATATTAACGATACTGATAATACAAGGTTGTTGAAGAAACATTAGCATTTAATTTTTAAGTTAACAATCCTATATTTTCTTTGAACTGAGTTTATTTAGTTAACTATTGCAATGGGCTGTTTTCTGGCCCCTTGCTGAGATATTTGTATCATCGATAGTCATAGGTGAGGTGCCGGAGGTTGGCTAACACGGTGCTACTATTTAAGAAAGGCAGAAAGAAAAACCAGGGAACTATAGACCTGTGAGACTGTCATCAATGGTGGGCATGTTGCTGGAGAGAATCCTGAGGGTCAGGATTCACATGTGTTTGGAAAGGGAATGTCTGCCTAGGGATAGTTAACATGGCTTTGTGCATTGGAAATCATGTCTCACTAACTTGGATTGAGTTTTTTGAAGAAGTAATGAAGATTGATGAGGGCAGAACAGTGGACGTGACCTATATGGACTTCATTAAGGCGTTCGACAAGGTTCCCCATGATAGACTGATCAGCAAATTTAGATTTCACGGAATACAGGGAGAACTAGCCATGGATACAGAACTGGCACGAAGGTAGAAGACAGAGGGTGGTGGTGGTGGAGGGTTGCTTTTCAGAGTGCAGGCCAATGATCAGCGGTGTGCCACAAATATTAGTGCTGGGTCCAATGCTTTACATCATTTATATAAAGGATTTGGATGTGAACATAGAAGATATAGCTGATAAGTTTGAAGATGATGCTATAATTGGAGGAGTGGTGGATAGTGAAGGTTACCTCACAGGACAATAGGATCTGTGTTGTTTCCTGTTGTGCTTCACAGGAGGCTCCCAAGCATTGAGGATATCACCTAGACAGGGGACGAAATGTCTGCAACACAAATTCCCAGCTTGGCGAACAGAACCACAACTACAATAGGATCTTTTTCATATGGGCCAATGGGCCAGGAGTGGCAGATGGAGTTTAATTTAGATAAATGTGAGTTGCTGCATTGTGGAAAGGCAAATCAGGGCAGGACTTATAGCCTTAATGGTAAGGTCCTGGGGTGTGTTGCTGAACGAAAAAACCTTGGAATGCAGGTTCATAGTTTCTTGAAAGTGGAGTCACAGGTAAATAGGATAGTGAAAGAGGCATTTAGTATGCTTTCCTTTACTGGTTAGTGCATTGAGTATAGGAGTTGGGAGGACATGTTGCGGCTGTACAGGATATTGGTTAGGCCATTTTTGGAATATTATGTGCAATTTTGGTTCCCCTGCTATAGGAAAGATGTTGTGAAACTTGAAAAGGTTCAGAAAAGACTTACAATATGTTGCCATGGTTGGAGGGTTTGAGTTATAGGGAGAGATTGAATAGGCTGGTGCAGTTTTCTCTGGAGCATTAGAGGCTGAGGGATGACCTTATAGAGGTTTATAAAATCATGAGGGGCATGGATTGAGTAAATAGACAAGGTATTGTTCCTGGGGAGGAGGAGTACAGAACTGGAGGGCATAGGTTTAGGGTGAAAGGGGAAAGATTTAAAAAGGGACCTAAGGGGCAACCTTTTCACAAAGAGGGTGGAGAGTGTACGGAACGAGCTGGCAGAGGAAGTGGTGGAGGCTGGTACAATTCCAATATGTAAAAGGCATCTGGATGGATACATGAATAGAAGGGGTTTAGAGGGATATAGGTCAATTGCTGGTAAATGGGACTAGGTTAATTTTGGATATCTGGTTGATATGCACGAGTTGGACTGAAGGGTCCGTTTCTGTGCTGTACATCTGCACAACTCCAAGATGAGTTTTAACAAAGTTGGTAGAAGCTGGTTGCACATCATGTTGAGACCTTTGAAATATAGATGACCAGTAACTTCTCAGTTCTTGACCTACCATCTCTGCTGGATTTTTATGTTGCTGGAAATTCTGTCCAGTTAACTTGCTGGCACCATGTGACTACTGATTATAAGAGTATCTAAGTAGTAGTTATGTTGATATCTTAAGAAAACAAAAGGAAATCTTGCATTTTTATAGTGTCTTAAATGACCGCCAAGTATTTGTTTTATAATCATTTGAAGTGCAGTCACTATTGTAATGTAGGGAACACAGCAGTCAGTCAATTTGCACCAAAACAACTTTCTACAATGTGATAATCAGTGTTTTGTCATAATTAATTGAAATATAAATATTGACCAAGACACTGAGGATTATTCACTTGCATTTCTTAAAAAAAAAATATTCATGGGATGTGGGCTGGATTAGAATTTATAAACCAGTCAGAATTGCCCTCGAGCAGGTGGTGATGAACTACCTTCTTGAATCACAGCAATCCATGTGGCGTATGTAAAACCACAATGCTGTTAGGTTCCAAGCCTGTGTGACTGGAGAGGTACTTGTAGCTGGTGGGGTTCCCAGATATCTGCTCTGCTTGTCCTTCAAGATGGTAGAAATAAGGGGTTTGGAAGTTGCTGTCTAAGGAGCCTAGACAAACTTCTGCAGTGCTTCAGGTAAATGGCACATACTACTGCCACTGTGTGTCTATTATGGAGGTACTGAATTTTGAAGATGTTGCAAACAACAAGATTGCTCTGACCTGGAAGGTGCTAACTTCTAAGTGTTGTTGCAGTTTCAAGTTACTCAACCAAGTGAAGATTATTCCTCCTGACCTGTGCCTTATAGATGTTGGACAGGCTTTAAGTCAGGCAGAGTTCACAGCCCCAGACCTGTTATAGCCGTGGTATTCATATCACTAAGTTTAGTGTCTGGTCAATGGCAAACCCCGGGATATTGTGAATGGGGAATCAGTGATGGTGGTGCCATTAAGCATCAAGAAGCAATGATTGGATTCTCTCTTGTGGCAGGCTGTTATTACCTGGCATTTGGGTGAAAAAAATGTTCCAACCTATCCGCCCAAGCCTGAAATGATCTCCGGTTTTTCAGGAACACATTTGTTTAGCAGCAGAAAGAGCAGGAGTGAGGACCAGGGGCTGCTGGGAAGGTAAGTGACTGCTTTAAAAACTTACCTTGTGAACAGGCAGAGTGTGCGCTGAGCAGGAGGAGACACAGGACTGCTGAGTAAGTGAAGTAATATATTTGGGCGGGTGCGTTACTCAAAACACTACTTAGGTAATCCATCCTCCTCCTCCTCTAACCAAAAAAAGGTTCTGCGCACCGGATTGGTAAGGTAATTTTTTTTGTTTTTGTATTTTTAATAGTCTCGTTGGGAGTTTAGAACAGTGGGATTGGAGGTAAGGGCAGTTAAATGGTCCTCATGCAGAATGTGGGAGATAAGGGTCATTACTATCTACAGAATGTGCAACTAATTCCAGCTCCTTGAAAACTGTGTTAGGGAACTGGAACTGGTGCTGGATGAACTTCAGATCATTCAGGAGATGGAAGGAATTATTGAAAGGAGTTCCAGGGAGGTACAGAAAAAGGCACATGGGTTACAGTCAGGGGATGGAAAGGGAACTGGCGGACAGTGTAGGAATCCCCTGTGACCATTCCCCTCAATAACAAGTATACCATTTTTTGTGTGTGCACGCATGTATATAAACGACTTAAGCCATGGCGTACAGGTCTCTGGCACAGAGTCTGTCCCTGTTGCTCGGAATGGAAGGGAGGAGAGAAGCTGAGCATTAGTCATTGGGGACTCCATAGTTATGGGGAACAGATAGGAGATTCTGTGGGAACGAGAGACACTCACGATTGGTGTGTTGCCTTCCAGCTGCCAGGGTTCATGATATCTAGGACCATGCTTTCGGAATTTCTGAGGGGAGGGGGAGCAGTCCTAACTCATGGTCCACATAGGTACGAACAAAGCTTAGAGACAGAACAAACAGTTGTTATCTCTAGATTGTTACCAGTGTCACATGCCAGGAAGAAAGAGGAGGTGAACATGTGGCTATGGGGATGGTGCACAAGGGAGAGCTAATGCTCTTCAGGAAGGTTTAAAACTAATTAAGCAGTGGGATGGGAACCTAATTGCTGTTCCAGTGTCCAGGAGGTTGAGAGTAGTGAGCTCAGAAATAATGTTTCAAGGTTGCAAGACTGTACCGGCATGCAGGAAGGTAGTTTGAAATGTGTCTACTTCAACGCCAGGAGCACCTGGGTGAACTTGCAGCTTGGGATGGTATCTCAGACTTCGATGTTGGGGCCATTTCGGAGACATAAATAGAGCAGGGACAGGAATGGTTGTTGCAGGTTCCAGGATTTAGATATTTCAGTAAGTACAGGGAAGATGGTGAAAGAGGGGGAGGTGTGGCATTGTTAGTTAAGGACGGTATTATGGTGGAAGAAAGTACGTTTGAGGACTCATCTACTGAGGTAGTATGGCTGAGGTTAGAAACAGGAAAGGAGAGGTCACCCTGTTGGGAGTTTTCTATAGGCCTCCAAAGAGTTATAGAAATGTAGAGGAAAGGATAGCAAAGATGATTCTTGATAGCAGCGAGAGTAACAGGATAGTTGTTATGGGGACTTTCTAAATATTGTCTAAAATATTATAGTTCGAGTACTTTTGGACAAAAACTGATCCATCAATGTGTGCAGGAGGGTTTCCTAACACAGTGTGTAGGCAGGCCAACAAGGGGCGGGGCCACATTAGATTTAGTACTGGGTAATGAACTCGGCCAATTGTTAGAGTTGGAGGTAGTTGAGCACTTTGATGATAGTGACCACATTTCGGTTATATTTACTTTAGTAATGGAAAGGGTTAGGTATGTATTGCAAGGCAAGAGTTATAGCTGGGGGAAAGGTAATTATGATGTGATTAGGCACGATTTAGGATGCATGGGATGGGGAAGGAAACTGCAGGTGATGGGCATAATTGAAATGTGGAGCTTATTCAAGGAACAACTACTGCGTGTCCCTGATAAGTGTATACCTGTCAAGCAGGGAGAAAGCAGTCAAACGAGAAAGTTGTAGTTTACTAAACAAGTTGAATCTCTTGTCAAGAGGAAGAAGGTGGCTTATGTGAGGATAAGGTGTGAAGGCTCAGTTAGGGCAGTTGAGAGTTACAAGTTAGCCAGGAAGTACCTAAAGAGAGGGCTAAGAAGAGCCAGGAGGCAACATGGGAAGTCGTTGGCAGATAGGATCAAGAAAAGCCCTGAAAGCCTGTACTGCACTGTAATGTTCTATCAAAAAGTCATGAATAGTGCTAAACATTGTGCACTCAACAGCAACATCCCCACTATATGACAGAGGGAAAGCCAATAATCAAGAGACTGAAGAGGAGTGAAAAACAAAAAAAAAGATCGGCAGATATTGAAAATAACAAAAAATGCTGGAGTTTGGAAGAAGAGTCACTGAACCTGAAAGGTTAACTCTGCTTTCTCCCCACAGATGCTGCCAGACCTACTGAGATTTTTCCAGTAATTTCTGACTGTGTGCCTGAAGATGGACAAGTCTAGAATGCTACCCTGGATAAAATTTTGCAGTCATGACCTGAGACCACTGCTCTCCACCAACCACAACTATCATTTTTTGTGCTAGTAATGACTCTAATCAGCAGGGTGCGTTCCTCCAAATTTCTATATCAGGAATAGAAGAATAACTAGAGTCAGATTAGGGCCAAAGATAGTAGTCGGAAGTTGTGCGTGGAGTCCAAGAAGATATGAAAAGCACTAAATGAATATTTTTCGTCAGTATTTGCACTGGAAAAAGACAATGTGGCCAAGGACAATACTGAGATATAGGCTACTAGACTAGACGGGATTGAGGTTCACAAGGAGGAGGTGTTAGCAATTCTAGAAACTGTGAAGAAAAGTAAGTCCCTTGGGACAGATGGGATTTTTCCAAGGGTTCTCTGGGAAGCCAGGGAGAAGATTGCAGAGCCTTTAACTTTGATTGTTATGTCGTCATTGTCTACAAGAATAGTGCCGGAAGACTGGAGGATAGCAAATGCTGTCCCCTTGTTCAAAAAGGGGAGTAGAGACAACTCTGATAATTATACACAAGTGAGCTGTACTTCAGTTGTGGGTAAAATATTGGAAAAGGTTATAAGAGATAGGATTTATAATCATCTAGAGAAGAATAAGTTGATTAGTGATCGTCAACACGGTTTTGTGAAGGATAGGTTTTGCCTCACAAACCTTATTCTTTGAGAAGGTGACGAAACAGGTGGATGAGGGTAAAGCAGTTGATGTATATGGATTTCAGTAAGGTATTTGATAAGATTCCCATGGTAGGCTATTGCACAAAATACAGAGGTGTGGGACTGAGGGCGATTTAACGGTTTAGATCAGGAATTGGATAGCTAAAAGAAGATAGAGGATAGTGGTTGATGGGGAATGTTCATCCTGGAGTTCAGTTGCTAGTGGTATACTGCAAGGATCATTTTTGGGGCCATTGCTGTTTGTCATTTTTATAAATGACCTGGATGAAGACGTAGAAGGATAGGTTAGTAAATTTGCATATGACATTAAGTTTAGTGGAGTTGTGGATAGTGCTGAAGGATGTTGCATGTTATGGAAGAACATAGATAAGCTGCAGAGCTGGGCTGAGAGGTGGCAAATGGAGTTTAATGTGGAAAAGTGAGAGGTGATTCACTTTGGAAGGAGCAACAGGAATACAGATTACTGGGCTGATGGTAAGATTCTTGCTAGTGTAGATGAGCAGAGAGATCTCAGTACTCATGTACCTAGATCTCTGAAAATTGCCACCCAGGTTGATAGGGATGTTAAGGCGGCATACGGTGTGTTAGCTTTTTTTTGGTAGAGGGATTGAGTTTCGGAGCCATGAGGTCATGTTGCTGCGGTACAAAACTCTGGTGCGGCCGCACTTGGAGTATTGCATACACTTCTGGCCACCACATTATAGGAAGGATGTAGAAGCTTTGGAAAGGGTTCAGAGGAGATTTACTCGGGTGTTGCCTGGTATGGAGGGAAGGTCTTATGAGGAAACACTGAGGCAGTTGAGGCTATTTTTGTTAGAGAGAAGGAGGTTGACAGGTGACTTAATTGAGACATATAAGATAATCAGATAATAAGATAGGGCGGACAGTGAGAGCCTTTTTCCTTAGATGGTGATGACTAGTACAAAGGGACATAGCTTTAAATTAAGGAGTGATAGATATAGACAGATATCAGAGGTAGTTTCTTTATTCAGAGAGTAGTAGGGGCAGTAGGGAACACCCTGCCTGAAACAGTAGAAGATTTGCCAACTTTAAGGGCAGTTAAATGGTCATTGGATAAACATATGGTTGAAAATGGAATAGTGCAGGATAGATAGGATTCAGATTGGTTCCATAGGTCAGCGCAACACTGAGGGCCGAAGAGCCTGTACCGCACTGTAATGTTCTATGAAAGAGTTATGAATAGTGCCAAACATTGTGCAATCAACAGCAACATCCCTACCATATGACAGAGGGAAAGTCAATGATGAAGAGACTGAAGATGGGTGACAAAAAAAAACTGCAGGTGCTGAAAATTTTAAAAATGCTGGAGTTTTGAACAAGAGTCACTGAACCTGAAAAGTTAACTCTGTTTTCTCTCACAGATGCTGCTAGACCTGAGATTTTCCAGCAATTTCTGATTTTGTTTCTGAAGATGGGCAAGTCTCGGATACTACCTTGGATGAAATTCTGCAGTCATGACCTGTGAGCAGAGCTCTCCACCAACCACAACCATCACTTTTTATGCTAGTAATGACTCTAATCAGCAGGGAACGTTCCTCCAAATTTCTACTGATTCTGGTTTTGTTTGGGCTTCTTGATGCGATACACTGTCAAATGCTACCTTGATATCAAGGGCAGTCACCCTGACTTACTTTCTTGAATTCTGGCCTTTTTTCCACATCTGGACCAAGACTGTAATTAAGGTATGGAGTTGAGTAGCCCTGATGGAACCTAAACAGAGCATTCATAAGCAAGATGCTGTTGACTAAGTGCCACTTGATAGCAGTATCGATTACACCTTTCATAATTCTGTTGATGATTGAGAAGAGAAACTGATGAGGTAGTAATTGGCGTAGTTGGATTTTGATTGCTTTTTATGAACATGACATATGGGCAATTTTCTACATGCTGGATAGATGCTCTAATTGTACTGGATCAGCTTGGCTAGAGGAGTGGCTAGTTCTGGAACATGTCTCTTGAGTACTATTAACAGAAATGTTGCCAGGACCTGTAGCCTTTGCAGTATCTAGTGCCTTCAACTGTTTCTTGATATCAAGTGGAATGAATCTAAATGGTTGAAGGCTGGCATCTGCGCTGTTGGAGATGTCAGAAGATGGATTGCCTGTTCAGTACTTCTGGCTGAAGCTGCTTATAAATGCTTTATTTTTCTCTTAAGCTGTTGTACTAATCATAGTATTGCCATGTGATATTTTACAACCATGTATGCAGATTCATGAGGTCCTTAATTTAATACACCCTTTTGAAAAACTGTAGCTTTGATAGGCAGTGCTCTTTTGGTATTGCACTGGAGAATCTGCCTTAATGTTTGTGCAACTTTAACCCAAATCTTATGACTCAAAGACAAGAATGCTTCAAACGGAGTCAAGGCTGACGCAAGATTGCATATTCACATCCAATACACCACCACTATTGTATTGTGGAGCCAAGGCTCATCATTTCTGAAAGTCTCTTGCTGTTCCAACCAGTTTGACTCTCCAAGGTAAAACCTAAAGTGTATATAAAGCCATTTGAGATTCCACCAAAGTTACATATTTTTTTTTTTATTATGTAGACTCCCTTTGGGAGAGTCCCATTACAGGTAGAATGCTAATTTCTGATGCCAGATGAGATGGCATGATAATGACTCCAGGCACAGTGCTGAAACACATCCTTTTAAAACTTTGTTAAAAGCCAATGGTTTTCTTTTCATGGTTGGACTCTTGAAGTCCTCATCTCCATCCTACTTAACAGAAGGGGGTAGGGGAAGACGAAGAAGGGACCACGAAAAAGAAAATGATGAAAGAGACAGAGAGAGCGCGAGACAGAGTAAGGTGGAGTGTGTTTTGGGAGGTGGAGGCAAGAAGAGAGATGGAGAGAAAACCAAAATGAGACACCTTCTGAATTATCCTTGCATCTGTATTACACATGTATTTTCACCATATGCAGACCTCTGTGCTTCATTATCTAACTGAAGTGGAGGATCATTCAGGAACCTGAGAGAGTATGCAGTATCCTGTGCTGCATTGCAAATGGAATTATCCTTCTCCAACAAGTCTTCAAGAATCTCAGAGGGGAGAGAGGAAAAGAGCAAGGATTAGAATGGCAAATCAAAGTCAAACATCTGTACTTTTGACAATGCAGCTGAGTGAAGGGTTGTAAGTAAAATGCAAACTCCATATTCAGGCAAGTCATCATCCTCGCCTTACCCATTGTTCACTGCAGATCAGTGTTGGATATACTTGTGTGAAGGTTATAATTCTGGATTCCTCACTCAAATCACTTGGCTATTTCACTAGCATTGTGTATTGCCTTTTCCTACAAAAACAGTAGGTGAAATATAGTGAATACTTGTTGAAAATGTAAATAGACAGAGATTGAGTTTATCAATCTAGAGCATACACTGCAAGATAGAGAAGAAGCAAGATTTAATAACAGTGGAGAGATAATGATATTAAAGGCAAATAACTGGCATATTCCAGTGGTGGCACAATGGCTCAAGTGATTAGCACTGCTGCCTCACAGCGCCAGGGACCCAAGTTCAATTCCAGCCTTGAACGATTGTGTGGAGTTTGCACTTCCACTGTCTGTATGGGTTTCCTCAGGATGCTGCAGTTTCCTCCTACAGTCCAAAGATGTACAGATAAGGTGGATTGGCCAGGCTAAATTACCCAGTGTCCAGGGTTGCTCAGGCTAGGTGGATTAGACGTAGGAAATTGAGGGTTACAAGGCTGGTGAGACTGGGTGGGATGATCTTTGGAGGTTTTATGTAGACTTGATGGACTGAATGGCCTGCTTCTGCACTGCAGGAATTCTATGATTCTATCAGTGGGCTGTTGAGATGAGGTGATGGTTGCTTAAATATAACAATAGGAGATGTGAAGGGTCATATGTAATGTAGGTAGTAAAGAAAGATGCATATGCACCTGGGCGGACAAAGACAGTTGCTACAGTAAGCTCCTGTGGCTGGATATTTAGTTACGTGATGGAGAGGAGCAAATTGTTGACAGTCAGGTGAAGGAATGATAGAAGTAATTGAAAGGATTAAAACAAGAGTTGTACTTACCATTCCTGAGGGTGTCAAATTCTTTTTTAACATGATTACATCCACATAGTCTTGGTAATCCACTTGTTTCCAGACAAATTTAATAAATAGTCATGAGATACTCCTGCAGTTGCTCGAGAACAAGATCTCATCTTTTTGGATTGACTCTCTCTTCTGGGAACTCCAAATTTGAAAAATTAAGATGGTGGTAGCCCTGCAACTCATTTGTGCTCCGGTTATATGCACTAATTTTTCATACAGGAAAACAACTTCTTTGAATGAAGAATCATTTTTAAGCAACCATTGGGAGCCCTGCAAGTAGATTATGTGGGGCATAAACGCAGATCTCCTGCAAAGTGAGCGTACCTCCACCAAATAGATTGCAGTATTTCAAGCCAGCAGCTCACCACCACCTTCTCAAGGGCAATTAGGGATGGGCAATAAATGCTTCCCTATCTGGTGGGCTCACTTCAATGAATACATTTTTTAAAAAAAGTATGTACTTGTGAGATGATTTTTGTTTTAAAAAGCACTTTCTAACAAACCGCTAATAATTTCTACAAGATGAAAGAAAAGTAAATCCAATAACCTGTTACGAAAACAATGTTAGAGTGTCAAGACAATTAATTTGTATTATAAACTACTAACCGTATGATTCATATGTCTCCTGGCTAGTGCCATGGCCATAATCATAGTAATCAGAAGCACTGTTAAAAAGAGAGAGTTTAGAATCAGACGAGCAGACAATATAAATGTCTTTTGTAACCATTTACATTGTGTACTTCATATTCTCCTGAATAGTAAAATTAAACTCAAGAAAGCTGGGTAACCAGTGGCTTACATTTTAATATAAAATACACCTTGATATAGATACATAAATGGGAAGTAGTATTCACTCCATTCAAAGTGTTACTCTATATAAAAATAATTCTGCTTTGAATATGCACGATTAAGATTTAAAACAAAACATTTCAAATCAGTAATTATTAATACCTGATTATTTTGACTACATTTGACAGACTTATCTTGAAAATGCCTGTAAAGAGACATTGGCAACATTCCTTCATTCATAAAACAGAACATGCAAGCAACACGACACTGCATATTTAAACATTTCTGCAAAATAACTTCCAAGGGCCACTCTATTCTCAATCTTTTACAAACTTACTCATTTTAACCTGAAACTATTTGGCATCCTGCAAAACTGCAACGCATCTTCTACTTGGAATTATATTGTTTTAGTCTATTTGTTGAGATCTGAAATAAATAGATTATACCAAAGAAATAGTTCCTTTTTTCTGACATGAACATAACTAGAGGAAGAAAGGCTGATCCCACTTTTTTGAAAAATGGCAAATGATGGGATGCCAAAAGCATGAAAGTGCCCAAGTTACCAAAGTAATAAGGCTAATTGCAAAAACTGGATCTCAACAAAGTCATCTGGTTTCTCATCCATTTAAATGGTGGGAAGACTTAGAAAAAGGGTTAAATTATCAAAGTCTATCAAGACAGTCACATAGTATTTTCTCGACTATCCCTGATTGTGCATATAGATGGTGTGATGATACAATGGCTTTAAGAGGTGAATTTCATCTTTTTTTTTAAATGAAGAAAGGTTGAGTCAAAAATGACAAACAGTCTACTCAGAGGCACGAGAGTTAATAGTTTAAGGGATCTTGGGTTTTATTTTTAAAGTTGGAATAATAGAAGTAGCCTGAGTGGGTGGGGTCAAGCTTCACAGAACCAGGATTTTGAGTTTTACTTTTCAGTCGCAGTTGCTGGGGTCTTGAAGTGGAGTACAGAAGCTGCAGTAAATCCCTCTCTGTTACTCTGAGTTTTCTCTTCATGTTTTTCTTCTCCTGCATTGTAGAATTGCATGAGAGATAATCCATTTTATTAAATTTGCCCTTGCAAGGGTGTGTTTACAAGATGGCACTGCATTGAAGCGGTTACTCATGGTAGTTAAATAATCTATTATTCTGTTAAGTTTGCCAATAGAGTTAGTTATTCCACTTTCTTTTGTTGTATTTTAACTATAACATACGGAATAATGTATGTTTTGCTTCAAGACTGGTAGTTTGACCAAATTGTATCCAGAAAGCATGCCTGGCACTTGTCATTAAAATAAGAAAACTTTGGGTTTAAGTTATCTTCTTAATATATTTTGAGTGGTTTTGGTCTGGTCCATAACAATGGAACACATGGTAAGAGTGAAGAAGATGAAAACAAAAACATGTTGGAGCTACAAATACTCATCACGTCAGGCAGCAGCTCTGCAGAGTGCAGCAGAGATAACATTCTGAGGCAATGAGCTTTCATCACAAGTTCTAATGAAAGGCCAGACATGAAATTTTAAATCTCTTTATTTTTTAAATAGGTGCTGTCTATCTTGCTGATTATTTCTAGCATTTTCTGCTTTGACTTCAAATGTTTAGCTTCCACAGTAGCTTGCGTTTCCAAGAGTGAAGGGGAGTGAATTGTAAGGCATGGGTAACAATAAAGCAAGGCTGGCAGAGGAGGCCTATCAAATTGAGCAGGAAGGCATAAAATACCTTACTAATATCTTGCCAATAATTAGACATGCATGAATGTACAACTGTTTGGCCAGAACAGAAATTTCGCCGAACAGTATATCTCAACTAGGAACCCATTGGGACAGTTGCATTTGCCAGTGAAGGAAAAACTTTGAAGGAAAACAGAAGTGCCAGTCACTGGCAGGTAGTTAAAATGCATACCGTTGACTCTTCTGACACCAGGCAAGCTCTCCAAGTTCTTAACTCTAAAGTGAACTGTGTAGATACTAATATCCTTGTAACCCTCAAAACTCCGAGCTGCCAATGATTCGATTCCATTTTAAAAGTTTCACAATCCAATTTAGCTTGTTTCTGGTTGATGATTCCAAATAGTTATTTTTAAATATATTTGAAGTTTGACAAATTTTAACTGTATCCTGAGATATACAAGTCTAGAAATTCAGCTGCAACATGCAGGGAAGAACATAAATGCTCTTTATGTGTGAGCTAGAAGAGTGCAGAACAGAGCAGAAAGCAGCATGCACTGTCCAGATCTGAAAGTAGACCTCCAATCCCTAGCCTTGCTGTTTTCTTACAATGCTTTCTTCTCTCCCCAACCACAACTAATTGATTCCACTCTTACAAATACAAAACATTGTGGCATCTGGACATTTGAAATAAAAGAAAATGATTCTTAAGCTTTGCATTTATCAAGAGCACACAAGAACTTCTATTAGGCAGTTAGGGGACTAATCTAGGCAAAACCTAGCATTCCCATGGACTCACATGCAAATAACCCAGACTATTAATGGCTGTTTTCATCCCACCCCCTCCCATCAGTAAAACAACCTTCTTAGTCCCAATGTTATTGATACTTCCAGGGCAATCTTCCAATTCTCTTCCCAATTCACTGCCAAATTTCCTCAAACTTCCATTCACTGCCAAACTTCACCTAGTCTTCCTTACACATTCACTTCCTTACACAATCCCCACCCTTCTTCACTGACTGAGATTCATTTGCCAACAGTAAACAGTCAAATTGCATTTGACCTGAAAGCTACATGTTGTTCTCACCAACGGGATATTCAAGATAATTGTATCTGTAATGCAACATCAGAAACTCATCTAGTTCACTATTTAGGTGAAAAGGAGTATTTCCTTTGTTCCTCAACTCCAAAAAAAAAAGCATTATTGATTTGATTTATTTTGTGCCAGTTATCACAAATTCCTAAATTACTCCACATATTCAAATGTGAAAACATACAAATTTAATTAACTTAAAACAGTGAGAAAACATTGGGGCAAATATCATGCAATTCCTTGGCCCTCAAAATTTTATACCAGTGTAAATGTAGTTTTGGCTTTCAGGCTTTGTTGGAAATCCCGATTCCATATAGACTGATGACACTCTAAAGCATCCCAGCTGGAAGAAAGTAAAGAACTCGCAGTGTTCAATATTGTGAACCTGTACAATATTGTGAAGTTTCAGGATATTCAGGATAGCCTAAGGACAACTGGAGGCAGAGGTTTTCAAGCAGCCTATTATTTGAATTCACTGGTTAGGCTATAAACAGACTTTATTAAAATTTGGTCACTCTTTCTGCAGCTGTTTGAGTTGTTGACATGTTTTGCTCGCCCTTGGCAGCTGTCACAACCACTGACAAGCTCAAACAGTAATGTAGAATTCTTCATTGTCATTGACATGAGGTAACTGGTTGACAGCCTGTCATACATTGAAGCATCTGGTGAGGTTATCAATTGAGTCCAGCTGGCCTGCAGTACAGCTTAAATATATGGTGTACAGAAAATCAGAACAATAGATTTATGATACAGATCAAACTGAAATATTTTAAAAATGATGCTGACTCTGAAAGAAAGATGTAGAACTTAAGCACTTTAAACAAAAACTAGTTACAATGGATACCATACCATAGTATTTACAAATAAATACAAACAAACAGACAGAAAACAGGAGCAGGAGTAAGCCATTTGGCACTTAGAGGCTGCTCCATCACTCAATATGATCATCCAACGCAATATCTTGTTCCTGGTCTCAAGAAATATTTCTAACCCATTCTTGAAAACATTAAGTGTTTTGGTCTCAACTGCTTTTTGTGGTCGTGAATTCCACAGGGTCACCACCCTCTGTGTAAAAAAAACTTCCCCTCATCTCAGTCCTAAGTGGCATACCCTGTAACCCTGGTGAGCCCTGGTCTGGACTCCCTGGTTATCAGCAACATCCATCTTACATTTACCTTGTCTAGTTCTATTAGAATTGTTTAGGTTTCTACGAAATTGTGCTCCCTCATTCTTTAAATTCCAGTGAATTCAGTCTTAACTGATCTAGTCCAGCTTCTCTAAACAACATACTCTCACACTGGATGTAGATATAGAACAACATCTGTAAGTGGTTGAATCAATTCGTTATTTCAGGAATAGTAAAATCTATTTCTTGATGCCTCCTTTAGACTTCGGAATTGAACAGCTGTTATATGTTCCATGACTTGTCCCAAGTGACCATAGCTGCATGTTGGAGTGTCTTAAACTTCTCAATTTCTCATGAGCTTCTTAAAAGATTAAAGATTAGAAATGTTGTGTATTGGGTCATTAATGAGCATCTTGAGAGTCAGCAGAGTAAGAGATGATTTGATTGAAACATAGAAGCCCCTGAGAGGGGCCTAACAGCTTGAGGGTTGCGAGGATGTCTCCACTTGCAATTTGCCAATTGAAGACAAAGAAAATGCAATATTTCCGCTCTTGAAGTATCATATGTCTTTGGAATTCTTCTCAAAAGATGGTGGCGGCAGCTTCCTTGAATATCTTTAAGGCAGAGACGGTCAGTTTCTTGGTAAGCAAGGGACTGAAGAGTTAAAACAGGATAGACAGGAATGTGGAGTTGAGGTTACAATCAGGTCAGTTCTGATCTTATAAATGGGGGAGTTGGCTGCAGGGATCCAACTTGTCTACTGTTTCTAACTCATATGTTTATTTGCTAGTAAATTCTTGTGAAGCTACCAAAGTTTCAACAGGGTCAATGGGGCACTGTCAAAAGGTTAGGACTCTTGGTCCAAAAATGCAACTTCAAGCAGTGATCAGGTGTTTTTGATATCTGAATAAATGAGGATGTATGTAATCCCTTGATTTACTGGACTTCCTAGCAAGTTGTGGTTTTGCAGTGAATGTGTGGGGAAGTGCTGTGCTACAGCCCAATGGGTTGTTGGGATCTGCTCAACAGATCCAATGATACATCACTCTGCAGTGTTCAGTTGGATATCAACCAGATGAATGTGAGTATTTCTGATCCATTACAGTGCTGCAAAGTACTCAGCTTTAAAATTATTCAAGAACTACATCTGATGCCTGAAGCACTGATTGCTTGTCCCTATTTACCCTTGAGAAGGTGACGGTGAGTTGCCTTCTTGAACCAGTGCAGTGTGTGCACTATATGTAGATCCACAATGCCTTTAGGGAGAGTATTCCAGGATTTTGACCCAATGACAGTGAAGGCACAGTGATACTTCCAAGTCCAAGTGGCTTGGACAGGAATTTTAGTCAGGTGGTAATGCTCCATCTCTTTGTCATTTGTCCTTCTAGATGGAGTTCGTCATGGGTTGTGAAGGTACTGTCTAAGGAACTTTGACAAATTTCTGCAGTACTTCTTACTGATAGCACACACTGTTGCTACTACTGAGTGTTGGTGTAGGTGGAATGGACATTTATGAATGTGGTGCCAATTGAGCAATTGTACTGCCTAGTTTCTGTACCATACTGTCCTTGGACATAACAGCTGCCTTCTTCATACAGTTCTGGAAGATTAATGTATTGTAGATTTATTCCAAAAAGGGTATGTGGGATCACATAGCATAGTATTGTCACTGAGCACTTTGTTTCTCTTTTCAGGAGGAATCCGGTGACTGTTGCATTATGGGATGACTTGGAATTCAACTTCTAAAAATGTTTCTGTAGTCTCCAAGATGGATTTACATCAATGGAAGGTGGCTACTTGCATTGCTAGGGACAAAAACACGTTTAAGTAAATCTGTACAACTTCAATTGTGACATACCACTTCTACAGACACCGAACAGTATCAGTGAGAGTGCTGGGGAGATTGAATAGAATCACTGAATCCCTACAGTGCAGAAAAAGGTCATTTTGGCCAATAAGTCCACAATGACTCTCCAAACAGCACCCCACCCAGAGCTGCTCGACTACCCTATCCCTGTTACCCTGCATTTTCTATGGCAAATCCATCTAAACTTATACATCCCTCGACACTATGATGGTGGTATCATTTGAAAGGATTCAAGTCAATGTCTGGTAGAGTAGACGATGATGTCTTACTTGGCATTTTATCAACTGGCTCTTTTGTGAACTTGACAATTTTGGGGGCATTGGTGTGACCAGACACAATCTACCACTTATCTAGTTGAGTCTCGCAGGGCTTTTGCAATCTGTTGCCTGCTCAAATTGTTATACTGCCTTTGCAGGACCCATGTCTCAGGTGCCCAACAAGGGATCTTTGAGAAGTACCAGGAGATACTCAAATTAGTGAGCCGACAAGTGATGATAGCATTCTGTTACAGGGATTCAAATCACCTCTTTTTAGGGAGCTTCACTATATTAGTCCCAATCATTTTGGGGAAGTGCCAGCACAGGATTTATTTTGGTAGAAGCACAGGAATATCAATATCAACATGACAGGCCTTTGTTAGCGGTTGGAGAGGTTGTCGAGTACTTGAAGGGGTTCTCAAACCGTCCCCTGCAGTGATTTTTGGAAACAATGGTGAGTGCCAAAGTTGGGTTGTTAGTGATGTACTATATAAGTTTACAGGAAGGATGTTTTGTCATCTGAATCATTCACCTAACATTTGCTTTTAGTGCAGGTTTCTCTCGGTCAGGTTTCTCAACAACAGATTCTCATTCCAATAAATCATTATGGGAGAAAATAAATAATCAACATTTTAATCACTGGTTTTCAACATTACTTACTAACTTCATACCAACTAACTTCATTTTCCTGATATTTTGCATAATTGAGTTACTAGGAAAAAACCTTCATGCTTAGGAAAGCAGTTTCATAAATTAGAAAATGGTAGTATACTGTGTCAGAGGTTAAATCAATTATTGTGCCAAGACAAAGTTGAATAGAGACACTTGCAACATTCAAAGTCTACCAATCTGAATATGTTTTAAAGTCTTTTAGCTGTGAACCCTCAGCAAATGCTGCAAGGGCAGTAGTGTCAAGTATTATTTTATATTATAAATTATCTGTGTATAACACCACCCATTGATTATGCTCCAATCAAGAAATGGCAAAATTCCCTGTTGTTTGCAAACATGGATCAAACAAAATCTTCTATCAAAAGAAAAAAGTATATTCAAGTTTTACATAAGGGCTGCATTTATGACTTTTATAGGAGAGATCTTTGAAGTGACAACAGCTTCGTCAAACTCCTTCAAGCTCCGTACCTAATAATTTATTGGAGATATATCATGAAGCCTGGAGGCCTGCTGCAGCTGAGCCCACTTCAATCTGGTCAGTTTTGTCAGTAATGGTTCTACCATTTCATTTATATGTCTGTAGTGCTTAACAAGAAACAAAAAGATCAAAAATAAAATCACATCTTGCCACTGACAGCCAAGCGACCTGTAATTGGATTTTAAAACAAAAACAACAACAAAAAAAGATTTTCTAAATTCTTATTCTGCCACTGGTAAAAATTGACTACAATTTAAGCTTCTGAAACTTTTTTTTTGCATACAGCAGCATAATCGTGTAGATATTTCATGTATTATATTAATTTTAGAATGCAAATTAAAGATTGAGATTTACTTCTATTAACACTTAAAACATGTAAGCAAATCACATTAGATTTTATGCAGTAAATCAAGTGTGCGTTTTTGGACCACTATATAAAAGAACAGAGCTCAAGTCCTCAGTTTTAAAAAAATTAGCTGTATACGGATTCCTTTCTGGTGATCAGCAAAACCTGAGAGGATTTAGGGCAACAACCAACTTCAAAGCACTATTCTCAATCAAGTTCTTTTACAACCCCGATTCAAATTAAACTTATAAAAGATTGATAATTTCTAAGCGTTTTCTAATAACTCCTCAGAAATGGATGGATTTGGAATTAATTCTTTAAGTTCAGTGGAATTGGATGTTCACATTTAGCATCCGTAATCTGTTTTCCAGCAAAAGGTCTGAGCACATGAAATCATCCTGTAACCAGCAGATTATGGGGTGTAGTGCTTCATCTTTGTATCCAATTCATTTTATAAATTCCACTTACAAGTTCTCTATCAGTGACTATTGAGCCAGGTGCACAATACAAGTACTATGAAGTGCTAACTTTGGGGCACACCATTTGACATTTTTGTAGCCATCTGTAGAACAAGAGGTTTACTGAAAAAACAACAGAATTTGAGTTTACAAGCTAAGAATATGCTTTTTATTTTGCAGTATGCAATTCTCTCCAAATCCAATACATCCAGACTCTTGGATACCAAGCCCAATGACACCCCCAAGATACATCTAATCTTTATCCAGGTCTGGTTTAAGCTCCTTCAAGCATCTTCTTCCTCATCTTTCAACTACCTGCATCACTTTTAGGGCAAACAAATCAAATGCATCCTATATTAAACAGATTAGATGAACCAGATCATCAAGCAGACAGATCCAAGTTTCAACCTGTCCTGCTCCAATGAACCTTTCTACCCCTCATCTCAAATCTATTATTTTTCCTCTTGCCCAACTTCTTCCTACCCATGTCTATGATTTTTCTGGCACTTTGCATCATTTCCAGTTTCCTGACTAACCACTTCTTGATTTCAAGTACACAAACATAAAAACACAACAATTAGGCAATTCAACCACTCTAGCCTGTTTGGATACAATAATGAATTATTTTAGCCTCAACAAACTTTCCTGCCCACTCTCCATAACATTTCAACCCATTACAAACTTAAAATCTATCTTTAATTTATTCAATGTCTCAGCTTCCATCGCACTCGGAGGTAGCGAATTCCATAGATTCACAACCCTTTGAGAGAAGCAATTTCTCATCTATTTTAAATCTGTTACCCCTTAACCTAAAACTATGGCCTCTCTTCTACATTACCCGACATAGGAAACACATGGTGTTGAATGTATTAACTTCCTTTAGCATCTTAAATACTCAATTAGGTAGAATTCTAGAATCCCTACAGTGCGGACAGAGGCTATTTGGCCCTTAGAATCTGCACCGCATCTCCAAAGAGCATCGCATCCAGACTCAGCCCACCTGCCAACCTGTAACCCCACATTGCCATGGCTAATCCACATAGCCTAACATCCCTAAACGCCATGGGCAATTTCAGTATGGTCAATCCACCTAGTCTGCACATATTTGGAGTGTGGGAGGAAATCCATGCTAACACAGGGAGAACGTACAAACTCCACACAATTGCCCAAGACTGGAAATGAACCCTGGCACTAAGCAGCAACAGTGCTAACCACTGAAATCAGTGTGCTGTCCAAACCTCAAACATACGAATGAGGAGAAGGCAAATATTCAATCCCTCAAGCCTGCTCTGCTGTTCAAGATCATGGCTGGTCAGTTTGTGTTTTGAATTCCACATTACAATCTACCCTTTTAGCTTTTGATTCCCTTATCTGCGAAACAAATTCTGAAGAAATTCAAAAGGTCTAGCAGCGTCTCTGGAGAAAAAGCAGAGGTAACATTGAGTCCAGTGATCATTTTTCAAAACAGAATTAAAGAAAGGTTTTTGGACCTGATAGGTTAACTCTGCTTTTGTTTTTAATAGCAAAAATTGCATGATTTGTACTTTTGCACTCCTGTGCTAAACATTATTTTCTATGTTTTCACATATTGCTAGGTCCAAGTAGCTGATGGCAATGGTGAGCCAGTTTGGAAAATATGGCAATATTGATAAAATAAATGAATTGACATTAGAAAATGTACAATTTTCCACTCAAGGTTTGAACAGACAAAAATGACATCTCACCAGCAAAACACATTTTCAGGCATATATATCTCATTTGTACTGAAAATGTGTTGCTGGAAAAGCGCAGGTCAGGCAGCATCCAAGGAACAGGAGAATCAACGTTTCGGGCATAAGCCCTTCTTCAGGAATCCTGAAGAAGGGCTTATGCCCGAAACGTCGATTCTCCTGTTCCTTGGATGCTCCCTGACCTGCTGTGCTTTTCCAGCAACACATTTTCAGCTCTGATCTCCAGCATCTGCAGCCCTCACTTTCTCCTCGAAGATATCTCATTTGTACCCAACCTCAACTCATTTATATGCAGTATGCTTCTCCCAAGCAGTGGAGAAAACAAAAAGACAGCAACAATTCCCGAAATAAAAGTTAGAGCTGGTAGCTAGTTTCAGCAAACTGTTTGCTCCTCCAGGCCGCCAATTTGGTCAGCAGCCACATTTCAGATTATTCTCCATAGCAGTGACCATTTGCCAACTCCTCTTGCTGCCTCCTTTCCCTCTGGTGTATACTGGCATCAGACACCCATCAATTTCATCCGCATTTTCATAGCACATCTCTAATCCACTTAAAGCAGTTGTCCACCCAATACTGCACAGTGGAGCATGCCAACACCTTGGATTGTAATGCTATTACATGTGCAGGAAAAGCCATCAGTTTCATCAAAAGAGAAAGGCTAACTTCAGGCATCTTCACATATTTTCTTACTGCTCACTCACTTTGTACCTTCTGGGATGTTAACAGCACCTCTGTCTTGCCTTTTAGTGCACACACAAATCCAGGTAGCTGGTCATGGTTGTAAACAATGATCAGCAGCACATACAGCAGCCTATGCTGTTAATACATTGAGATACTGAGTGTGCTGCAACAAAATGGCAAAACTGAAGTGAAGTGGAGTAATTATCAGTCAATTCAAGAACTACTGTTTTTAATTAGGAGGTCCCACACATCAAAGAGTATTGCCCACAATGTTTGACGTTAGATGCAATAATTCGGGTACTTGAGCCAGAGTCAGGTGGTTTGCCTTACTCCTGTCTGGAGAGTAGACAGTGGGCAGTCCTACATGTCCAAAGCAACTATTCCAGGAATTAGTGATGGGTCAGTCAGGAAGCTTGTGGAAATTACGTAGCGGTCTAGTCATTAGTCAGGGCTGCCCAGTCAGGGAGTTTGGGCCACTGTCAATTCTACTGCAAGCTGAGGAGAGATTTATCAGGATGAGTGCTGTACAGGGGTACTTAGCAAGTCAATTGCAGGGTTTGGAGGCAGCATGCTCAGATGCAAACTTGACAATCACTAAAGGAGTAGGGGAAGTCATCATGAAGGTTCAGGAGTCACCTGAATTGAGAAGCTGAGCTTCAGTTCAAGAGTTGCCACCTATCCTATATTTCAATCTCATTCAAAATGTGCACAGAATGAAAAAGGACTACTGCCACCACACCAGGAGTGGGTGTAGTAAGTTTATTATACCCAAAGGAGCAGGCTCTACATGCACACAATTTGCAACCCGATGCAGCATTAAACAAACAAACACCACAGTACAGGTGTCAAGACATTTGTTATATAATTCTGCATGTGGACCTCATGCATTGACTTACTGCGAGGGCTAAAACTTCTAGCCACATCATCCAGTATTTCACATGGGTCTTAATACCGCCTATGAAGCACAAGTCAGATGAGCTACAAAGACTCATTCCTTCATTGCAAATGTCACAATCACTTTCTAATGTCATTAGTTTCTACAAGATGCAGAAGCAACTGCACCTCACTTCACATCTGGACTACAAAAAAAGGTCCACACAACATTATCCTATTTGCAAAACTAAAGGAAGATGTCAAGTGCGATGTGTTAATAGCATTGAAAGGTAAGAGAAGAAAGAAAGGAGTGAAAAGGATTGGAAAATTTAAATGAAAAAATTGTGAACAAAAGGAGTGCTCACTGTTGGAGTAAAGAAACAAAATTATTTGGCTGCCTCCTCAAAAGCTGCTCTCTGGACCCAACGCTGAAATGTTTAAGTATCTGATCCAAATAACTTCCCTTCAGCTTTCCTCTTCAACTCAGGAGGATATAGACCAGCCATTTAACTTTCAAACTTCAGTCTGTACATCAAAACAGAAAATTAAAAGGAGTAGCCTTTAGAGCCTACACTGCCATTCAATATTACCATAGCTCATCATTCATACCCTGTACTCAGTACCCTGTTCCTGCTTTCTTCACATACACTTTTATCCCTTTTGACTTAAGAACCATATCTAACAACTTCTTGAAAGCATTCAATGTTTTGGCTTAACTGCTTTCTGTGGCATAGAATTCCACAGGCTAACCATTTTCTGGGAGAAGAAATTTTGCCTCATCGGTTCTAAATGCATGCTTAAACTGTGACCCCTAGTTCTGGACTCCTTAGGATTTGACAGAATAAATGCAGAAAGTATGTTCCTGATGACTGTTATAACTTACAGGTTTCTAGGAGATTCCCCTTCCAATTCTTCTAAACTCCACTGAGTATAGTCCCAAGCGACCCAGTCTCTCTTCATAGGTCATGGGCGGCATGGTGGCACAGTGGTTAGCACTGCTGCCTCACAGCACCAGAGACCCGGGTTCAATTCCCACCTCAGGTGACTGCATGTAGAGTTTGCACATTCTCCCCATGTCCATGTGGGTTTCCTCCCGGTGCTCCGGTTTCCTCCCACAGTCCAAAAAGATGTGCAGATTAGGTGAATTGGCCATGCTAAATTGCCCGTAGTGTTAGGTGAAGGGGTAAATGTAGGGGAATGGGTCTGGTGGGTTGCGCTTTGGCGGGTTGGTGTGGACTTTTTGGGCTGAAGGGGCTGTTTCCAAACTAAGTAATCTAATTTAGTCTACCATCCTAAGCATCAGTCTGTATACCTTTGCTGGACTCCCTCCATAGCCAGAACATTCTTCCTTAACAATATCATGAAATCAGCACAGGGTCTTAAGTATAATTATAACTTAAGGCTTAGTATAATTGCAGCAAGACATTCTTCCCCTATACTTGAATCTTCTTGCTGATGGCCAACACACCATTTGGCTTCTTCCTTGCCACATTGCACCACCCTCTTTCCCAAACTATCACCATTCAGGCAATAATCTGCCTTTCTGTTTTTGCTTCCAAAATGGATAATCGCACATTTACCCACATTAGACTTAATTCCCTCATCTAAAATTATGAATATACAGCTCAGCTCACATCAGAATACCTCTTAGCCATCTTTTTTGTTTTAACTTTTTAATGCCTAGAAGGTACAGGTGTACAATCCTTTATTTGAAATGGTTGGGACCAGCTGGTTTTTGGAATCAGAATTTTTAGAATTTCAGAATAAGTGAGAGTTTGATGGTGAAATTTTTTAAAAAAAATTCTTACTAGAGGAACAGACTCACTGAGTAAAATGGACCTTGAGACAGAATTGAGGCCTGCCAATGCTGGGCCACATACCTCCATGTCACATCAAGTAGGTGTCAACTTGGGTTAACTGGTTGCACGCCAAACAACCTCATTAATGAGAAAAATAATTTCACAAAAAAAACTTCAAACTTTGGAGTTTTCTGATTTCGGATAAAGGGTTGTCTACTTGTACTAACGTGCATACTAAAAATACAGTTCATGCTCTGGCCAAGGATCACCAACCTGATATGTAACTGTTTCACACATTTTATATATTTTAATTTCAGATTGCTACCACCTACATCAGTCCAATATTTTTTGTAATGTGGTAACTCTTACGTAAACAAAGCAGGTCTTAATTGCAGAGAAAATTTTGACTATGTTCATGGCTCTGCAATATCTGACAAAAAATTAGAAGCTGATTTTCCCCAATCTTTCTTTCAAATGAAAACAGATGACCAATATTCAATGGTCTCTAGTGGATGCATAACAACAGTAACAAAGCCAACACAAATTATTGAATAAAGACAATGGAACCAACAGGATTACCAATTATACATTACACAGTACTTGTCATGCATTTAGTTTCTCAAAAGAGACAAAAGGGAGACCAAACTGCTTTAATCTTTGATGTGCTTCTGTCCTGCAATTGATGAGTCCAGGAAAATGCCTGCTCAACTACACAAATTACATGAAATCTTCATTTATTACCAAGAATTACAATGTATTTTAATTTCTAAGTTTGCAGAACTTAATTAATATTGCAATTAATCTTGTCCAGGAAAGGAAAATTGGGTCAGCTGTAATGTTCTTTTAATTATGCAACAAACACAATGTTCAATGTCTAAAAGGTATGCTGTATGGTTAATATTTGAGATTTGAACCTATATCAAAAACTTTGCATAGAGTAGTCACAGTTAAATCTTCTGGAAAATGCTGATGCAAACTTCACGGAGTGGAAATTTCCAGAAGATAAAACTCAGTTTTAACATACTAATAAATAATGTTTGAATTTTGTACTAATATTGCTGGCCTAGTATCCAGTGCAAAGAAAATACTAGATATCTTATGATGGCCAATCAAACTATTCAAAATATAAAACAAGTCTTCTCTTGTCACATGGATTTTTTGCAGTATCTGCTATTAACATGAATGGGTAATTTTAAGTACCACTATTTAGCAGATGGTGCTGGTAAATCCAAATTATGTTTGACATCTCCCAAGTGCCCTTTGTTCTGATACAAGTACTTTCCAATTCCTCTGTGACAGATGATTCACCTTTGCTCTGCTCAGCATAGAGAAATTTGTGCGCTAAGCACACAAACCACACTCTGCTTTCCTTGACATATAGATATATGAAAACATAGAACTAATAAGAGTCATGGTGCATTCATTAATTTTGTAATTGTATCTTCGAAATAAACGTCAGAATTTTGCCTCCAAGAGAATGGATCATTTTCACCTAGTTCAGATGTAAAGACATAAATAACATTATAAAAGAGATACCTCTAGTGTTTTTTTGCAAACTCTTAGGTTAACTAACATGGCACACTTCTTACTCAATAGGATAGTTTCAACATAGACTTTGATCTAGTGAGTTGATGCCATTAATGTCCATCAGTTAAAGTACCAGATTTGACTAAATTTACAAAAATAATTCTAATTCTCACACAATATTAGGCCTTCACTGCAATAACCTGAATAGTATTATTTCAGTAGGAATGAAAACAGGAAGAGTACTATAATAGTAATGACTAATAATCCATATGTATTTAGCACAATTGTGGAAAAGGGCAAACAAAATAAGCAAGGGCATTCTAAATTAGGAGAAGGCTAATATTACTAAGCTGAGAAATGAGGTTAGCAAAAGTAGGTTGGAAATAGCTACTTGGAGGCAAATCAGTGTTAGAGCAATGAGATTCATACAAGGAGATTTAATGGGCCGAGGAAAACATGTTTATACAGACACCACAGATGAGTTAGACAAATTTAGAACCCCCTTCACAACAAGGTAAAAAGAGGGCAAAAGGTGGTACACAAAAATACTTTTTTTCCAGTCTCTGGCAGTTTAACACTATAACAAGCCACAAAGAATATATAAAAAAAATACAGAAGAGGTGAATTTAGCTTCTTGGAGAGCAGATCAATCACCTTCGCCTATTAAGTATATCAAAAGATTACTGAAAGAAATGAAATGGAGGCTCTAGTATTTAAAGGTATGGTACCAGAGGATTGGTGGATTGCCAATATTATTCTGTTGTTTACAATTTTTTAATGATACAGCTTTGGGGACACAGTTATAGTTAATGTCGATGTCAAGTATCTATTCAACAACTTCAGCTGACACAGGGTGAACAATTTTGATTGCATCAAGAATAGATCAGTTAGGACAGGAGTTCAGCTGTGTTTAAAAAGGTGAGCAAAGTAATTATACGTCATTTTACTTAATTTTTGATGTGGAATCAATTCCAAGGAACAGTATCAATTTCAATTGAGAAAGGCACAAATTAATTATGGAAAGTGAGCATGAATTTGGTAGTAACTGTTCAAAGCAACATATTGTGAATGCTGAAGAAAATTCAGATCAGACAGCATTTGTACAGAGTAACAGTTAACATTTTGGGTCTTTCAGCAGAGTTTTGAAGCCACTAGTAGGGCAAAGGGGCAAGGAGAACAAAACAGAAGCTCTTTGTTAAAGGCCAAGGCAGATTAAATAAAGGATTTCACAATCTAACAGCGAAAAAGAATGGTAAACGATAAAGAACAAAGTGTACGTTCATATAAGGTTTGAATGGCTGTAAAAATGCAATAAGAGAAAAAGGGGAGAAAACAGGACCAACCCAGCAAAACAACAAAACAAAACACGAAAATAAATTGAAGGCAGTGGTTGTGATATAAATTTACTGAAGTTTAATTTAAAAGTTATTGGAGTTTGAATTCTAAAGTGCAGTTCCTCAAGTTTGCATTGAGTGTCAATGGAATATTGCAGATCATGGATGGAGAAATCTGCAGGGAGCGAGGTGGTGAATTAAACCATGTTTTCTTTTCCAGAGATGGGAATAGTGCCATCTGACAACACATCCTGGAGTTTGGACAAGGAGATGATGAGTCACAACAGCTGGCTCAGCCTCCCAGCTCCTGAAGAGGGCAACACAACAGCAGGAGAGGGCCAACCAGTGAGGTCTTGATAGTTGAATTGATGTAGGTTTGACAAGGCAATTGACTTCATTTCAAGTCTGAACTTTCCGGATCCACACATGCTTCTGGGGTAGCTCCACTTCATCTGTCGGAGACTCAGTCCTGGGTCACTTCTCACTGAATTGTTTGGCAATGCCAGTTTAGAGATTAGCTCTGTTGCTTCCACCATTTCAAAATTATGTCATGGGCCCCTTTGTTTATGCAAACTCTTTAAACAGCATTCAAAACATTCACAGCCAAAATTAAACATATGTGTCATTTATTAATTGTGTACAAGTTTTATTTAACTTGGAGTGCAGGTTCATAGCTCCTTGAAAATGGAGTCGTAGGTAGATAGGATAGTGAAGGCAGCGTTTGGTGTACTTTCCTTTATTGGTCAGAGTATTTAGTACAGGAGTTGGTGGGTCATTTTGCAGCTGTATAGGATATTGGTGAGGCCACTGTTGGAATACTGCATGCAACTCTGAGCTCCTTCCTATCAGAAGGATGTTGTGAAACTTGAAAGGGTTCAGAAAGGAATTACAAGGATGTTGCCAAGGTTGGAGGGTTTGAGCTATAGGAAGAGATTGAATAGGCTAGGGCTGTTTTCCCTGGAGCGTCAGAAGCTGAGGGGTGACCTAAGAGGTTTATAAAATCATGAGGGCCAGAAAATCATGGACAGGATACATAGACAAAATCTTTTCCCTGGGGTGGGGGAGTTCAGAACTAGAGGGCATAGGTTTAGGATGAGAGGGGAAAATATAAGAGAGACCTAAGGGGCAACCTTTTCAAGCAGAGAGGGGTACGTGTACGGGATGAGCTGTCAGAGGAAGTGGAGGCAGCTAGCATAATTGCAACATTGAAAAGGCATCTGGATGGGTATATGAATAGGAAGGGTTTGGAGGGATATGGACCAGGGATTAGAGTGGGTTGGGATATCTGGTCAGCATGGACAATTTGGACCGAAGGGTCTGTTTCCATGCTGTACATCTCTATGACTATACGACCATAACTGTATGCAAGCACTGGACACTGACTGGGGATTCATAGAACATACATAGAATACAGAAAAATACAGCGCAGTACAGGCCCTTTGGCCCTCGATGTTGCGCCGATCCAAGCCCACCTAACCTACACTAGCCCACTATCCTCTATATGCCTATCCAATGCCCGTTTAAATGCCCATAAAGAGGGAGAGTCCACCACTGCTACTGGCAGGGCATTCCATGAATTCACGACTCGCTGAGTAAAGAA
>NC_057713.1:27763756-27783601 GCF_004010195.1 Chiloscyllium plagiosum
TCCAGCCAGCCAATTCCTAATCCAAACCTCCAACTCTCCCTCAATGCCATACCTCTGTATTTTTTGCAGTAGCCTACCATGGGGAACCTTATCAAACGCCTTACTAAAATCCATATACACCACATCTACCGCTTTACCGCTGTATGTCAATGAATCAACAGACTCAAACAGTGAACATTAGGGGGGTACATGCCTTAATGTGTAATTCTGCAAATAACTATCAAAAGTGCGCAAACATCAACCCTAGTTCTATCCATTATTTAGCTTTCTGAAAGTTAATGAAGCGCACAAAAAATACTGCAAATACGATGAGGGTAAGGAACACCAAAGTGAAGATAAAATTCTGGAGAAATCAACTGGATCTAAACATTGACAAAGCCCTCTATTTGATAGCCTACATTTTAGGATTTTTAAAAAGATGGCTGCAGAGCCAGTGGCTGCACTGGTTCTTAGCTAACAGAATTCACGAGATTCACCGCAACCCTCTATGAGGCAAGGAATAAATGCAACACTTATTTAAGGAGGAGGGTGAAACGTAAGCACACCATGAACCCGAGTTCAGTAATGGAAAAAAATACTAGAATAGGGACTTCGTAAACTCAAATCAAATTATATTGGCTCTACCTAATCACATTACGCAAGTGCAAGCATATTTGACAAATGGTTATGGATGTGCAGCATGGTTGGTGAAAGGAAAAACTACGCTTTGCAAATGTATTAAGTCCTTTTTAAAGATATAGCCAGAACATTAGATAATGGAAAACCTATGGGTGTAGTGTTTATGGATGTTTGAAGGGCATGTAAACAAGGGTCTTTTTAATATACTCAAAGAAATTGAGAAAACTACTGAAATATTCTAATTACAGTTGCTGACAAAACTGTTTAGATAATAGTATAATGTAGAAGATGCAAGCTGAAAAAAAAAAATTGATGAATTACCAATTTGCTAACTCCATAAAAAAACATTTTGCAAATGATATCATTTTTATAAATGACCTAGATAAGGGCTTAGAAGGATGGGTCAGTAAATTTGCGGATGACACGAAGATCAGTGGAGTTGCGAATAGAGCCGAAGGATGTTGCAGGTTACAGATAGAAATGGATAAGCTGCAGAGCTGCGCTGAGGGGTAGCAAATGGAATTTAATGTGGAAAAGTGAGAGGTGATTCACTTTGGAAGGAGCAACAGGAATCCAGAAAACTGGGCTAATGGTAAGATTCTTGGTAGTGTAGATGAGCAGAGAGATCGGAGTGCTCATGTACATTGATCCCTGAAAGTTGCCACCCAGGTTGATAGGGTTGTTAAGGCGGCATATGGTGCGTTAGCTTTTATTGGTAGAAGGTCAGAGTTTCAGAGCCACGAGGTCGTGCTGCAGCTGTACAAAACTCTGGTGTGGCCGCACTTGGAGTATTGCATACATTTCTGGTCACCGCATTATTAGGAAGGATGTGGAAGGTTTGGAGAGGGTGCAGAGGAAATTTACTAGGATGTTGCCTGGTATGGAGGGAAAGTCTTATGAGGAAAGGCTGAGGGACTTGAGGCTGTTTTCGTTAGATAGGAGGTGGTTGATATTAATTGAGACATCAGATAATAATAAAAGGCGGACAGCGAGAGCCTTTTTCCTTAGATGGCGATGGCTAGTACAAAGGGACATAGCTTTAAATTAATGGAGTGATAGATTATAGGACAGACAGAGGTAGTTTCCTTCCTCAGAGTAGTAGGGGTGTGGAACGCACTGCCTGCAACAGTTGTAGACTCGCCAACTTTAAGGGCATTTAAATGGTCATTAGATAAACATATGGATGAAAATAGATTGGTTCCACAGGTCAGCTCAACATTGAAGGCTGAAGGGCCTGTACTTCGCTATAATGTTCTATATTCTAAGTCAAATCTTTCATAATAAATCTATAGCTTTAAAAAGTTAATATTTTATATGCTAATGCACCCTGCACAACGTTTACTGTCAACACTGAAGTTTTTAGTTACTTTATATAATCATACCACAGCAAAAGCCATTTAGATTAGTGTGTCTATGCCAGCTCTTGAGAATGCTATCTAATTGGTTACACGCGCACTCTTTTTAAAGATCAATTTCTTTCGTGCTATTGAATCTGCTTCAATTTGGAATCAAGAGTTTCAAAAAGAACACTCTTTAGCTTTTTCCCCTTACTTCCACAAATCACAAACTGGCTCATTGCAGCTTGTTTAAAATATTATCTAGCGTAAAGAAGCAGAGAGGAATTAAACAGAAGCATATATGTGTTCGTGGTTATATCATTATTGACTCGCTGAATATCATAAAGATCTCCTTAAAAAAATATTTTCATAAGATTAGAAATACAGAATGTCCACCTCGAGGCACTTGATTAAAATTGCTGTCTTCTGTTGTGTTGGCTGATTAATTGATTTTTATTTTATTCACTATCAGATATAAAAATCAATCCGATGATAAAATGGCAAATCACAAGCTTTCAATCTCCTTTCTGAAGGATGCATGTTTTGAGATTTACAATTTTCAAAACAATCTCCAGTCCTCTTGCAAGAATTATGAAGAATTTACTCATGGCAATATAGTAGAGGGTTTATATTATTAAGAACAACTGTCATTATGATATTGCTCTCTGAAGTTCCAGTCAAATAGCTTTCGGTTTCTGTAACACTTGCAAGAAAGCGTTTCTTGTAAAATTAACAATTATGATCTCAGTTGGAAAACTGCAAAATATTGGTGACACATGCTTAATCCAATTGATTTTTCCTACTTCTGTTGACCTGCAAAACAGTCCAGGAGGGTGCTTGTTAGAAATCTTGCTGGTCATAATTTTACTGATACCTGCAGCATGATAACATGTGGCTTTTCATTCTGAATTTAATAGGAAGAAAATACAAGTCACAAATGATATCTCCTAAAAATAAGATTTAAAAATGTAATTATATGTCAACAAGGAACTGGATTACACCATTTAGTCCCATGTGTCAGCTTTACCAATCATCGATCAGACTATAATATCAAATCAACATTCCTGCTGATCCCTGATAACTTCCTTGCTTGACAAGAATCTATCCAACTTGATCCTAAACATATTCAAAGGACACTGTTTTCATCACATTTTCATGAACAGAGTTCCAAAGACTCATGACTTGGAGAAAGATTTTGCCTTATCGGTTTTAAAAGGGTAAATACTAGATCTTGATCCATTATATTGGGAAATACATTTCCACATCTATCTAGTGAGGATCCCTCAGAATCTTAAGATTTTTAATCAAGTTGTCTATTACTTTTCCAAATTCCAGTGCGTACAAGCCTAGTCTGTCTCATTAGCTGCAGGCAAGAATGCACTGAGGCATGGTACATTGGTGAGACCAGGCAAATGCTACAACAGATGAATGGATATCCTGCAACAATCGCCAGATAGGGGTGTTCCCTCCCAGTCAGGGAGTGCTTCAGTGGCCAGGGACATTTGGCCTTAGATCTTCAGGTGACCATCAGGATATGCAACAAAGCAGAGTGGCCGAGCAGAGGCTGGGAGCCAAGTTCAATACCTTGGATTCATGTCACACGACTGGTGACCCCACTACCACACACACACACACACACACACACACACACAAAGACACTCTTTCACATGCATTAACATTCTCTCATGCACGCACATACAGATAAGTCTATGGGGTGAATTTGCACTTACAGAATTATATTTTGCAGATACATTTTATTTTGCTCAAAAGGATAAATGTGCATGCAGCCAATCCATATAATATTTATAAATTTTACTTTGGAAGTAGAATCAGTTTGACTCAAGATTAGGATACAGACAGACTCTAACCTCACACCTTTAATGCATCGTCTGAGCGGAGATGTTACTTTAAAAATAAGCTAGTGCTTCCAAATAAACCTATTGGCCTGATGTGTGATTTTTAACTTTGTCCACTTCAGTCCAACATCAGTTCCTCCACATATTTACTCATTAGACAATCTGCCCATTCCAAATATTAGTCAAGTAAACCTTCTCTGAACTGCTTACAATGCATTTCCACCTTTTCAAATCACCAATACTGTACATGACACTGCAGATGTGGTTTCAGTGCCTTGTATAACTGAAGCTTTCAATTTCCTTTGCAACAAATGATAGTCTATTTGCTTTGTTAATTCAAAGTCACACTGAATGATGTCCCAGTCTTCCATAAATTTAAAAAAAAAATCTATTTGCGGTTATGCAGAATAAGTACCTCTGGCCTTGACTGCTGTAGTTGTTATCATAAGAGTCATAACCTTGGTCTTCATAGGTTGCTCCATAGCCATCACCATATGCCTAAAGTTTCAAAGAAGGATAGTAGTGACTTTACAGTATACCAAAGTTATAATTAAACACATTCAAAAAAATTCACTTCAAAAAAAAAAGCTGGCTTTACAAGTATACCATCAAATCCAACTACAACTGTAATTATTAATTATCAGTGCACCAGGACACAGCCAAAAGTATAATTAAAGTAGATATTTCAGTCAAATTTCTTTCATCCTGTCTCCATGGGCATCAGCAACTTTGTGCCTTGACTTTGGTCAGATGTCAGTTTAGACAGGAAGGTTTGTTGGTTGTTCAGTTATGTAGCTGACCAGAACAAAGCTATGATGATATCTGCAGACACGGATTACTGCGAAGGGATGATAAATAGGAGCACACAGTCATCTCTCACTCCTGCTCATTTGCACTGTTTTTAGTATATCATAGCTAACTGAGTAGCCTGAGAAATCAAAAATTGTTACATTATGGTTTGCATAGTTCAGTGACACAGTGACTGCTAGGTTTACTTACTGAATAATTTGTACAGTCCAATGAGAAACTAAAGCACATTAGTGACCAGACAGGTTTTTCCAAATTGTCAATGGATTTGTGGTCATCATTAAACTGCTAATTCTACATTTTTAAAAAATTGAATCCAAATTCCACCATCTGCCTGGTAGGATTGGCACCCAGGTCCCCAGGATCTGGGTCTCTGGATTAACAGTCGAGTGATAATTCCACTAGACCATCATCTCCTCAAATTGTCACTTATCAGCCAAGTCTGGAGACTGTCCTTGGCTTGTATTTGATAATGGACTGTTTCAGGTTCTGAGGTTTAGCAAACGATGAAGAAAACTGTACAAAGATTGGAGTTTTGAAGGAGCTGTTGATGAATATTTGACCTATGACATTACCCTGTGGAATTCTTGTAGTGCTTATGCCTTGGAGTTCAGATAACTGACCTTCAACAAATATTTTTGTGCTTAATGTGAATCCAACAGCAGAAAGATCTCCCCCTAATTCCCAAGGACTATGGTGTCTTGATTACAAAGACAGTCACTTTCATCTTTTTTGACCATGGTTGTGAATATGCCAGGCCATGAGTTTGCGGATCTCTGCTACACATAATTCCGATGCTGCTAACAGCTCACAGCACCTCAAATATGCCCAGTCTTGAATTATTAGATATGCCCAAAATCAATCCAGTTTAAAATAGTGCTTGTACCACAACACAATGAAGGGCATCCTCAATGTGAAGATGCGACTTTGTCTCTGCAAGGACAGTGTAATGGTTACTTGCATCAATACGGTCTTTGACAAGTACAGTGCGAACATAACCAGCTTGGTTCGCAGTTAGCCACCCAGCCACTCTTGGTGATGTATACAGAGTAAAGAGTACACTCTACATTAGCAATCAATGCATTCTAAACCATTGCCATCTCATTGCTTCCTCCAAGTGATGTTCAACATGGAGCTGTACAGATTCATCAGCTGAGGGGGATGTAGTCCCTAGTAGGCAGCAGGGGATTTTCTTGCTCATGTTTGATTGGATGGCAGGAAACCTCATGGGGCTGGTGTTAATGCTAAGGGAATTTTAGGTCACCTCTCTGAATATCACTATGCCTCCACTTCTGCTGTATCTAACTTGCTAATGAAACAATAAGAAGGGATGATGATGGCAGTGTCTGGGACAATTTTTTTATTCTTATTTAAAAAAAGTAGTTTTGAAAACATCTGAAAGGAATGGAACAGAATGGCTTGCTAAGTTATTCCAAAAGGTAATTATAAATGCTTGAGTCTAAGGTCGCATGGAGGGAGAAATCAGGTAATAATGGCAGATTGTTTTCCTTAAAAACATAAGTGAATCAGATTAGTTTTAATGGAACTCAACAATGTTTCATGGTCACCATTAAAGCTTACAGTTCCAGATACTTTTATTGAATTCAGACTCCACCAACTGGTATGGAAGAGTTCAAGATTTCAGAGCATTAACTAGGTCTCTAAATTCCTAGTCTAGTGACAATGCCAGTATACCACAACTTCCCCAGAACATTTAGTTTAACCTTCTTGTCAAAGTAGTCTAGGCCTGTGCTAAATAAAGTGTAAGATGTTTATACAAACTATAACGTAGCATGCATATTTGACCAGGTTTAATGCAGCAGTACAAATTCAAGTGCAGAGCATTTTTTTTTTTTATAATGATCTACTTGAAAGTCTCACATTAGGTGGCTGTACCTGCATTTTGGACAGACAAGAATAGAAAGTGCTTCTATTTGTACAAACACAGCAGGATGACATGTCTATACTGTGGCAACATAATGGAAGTGGGAGGCACAGGCAATTACCAAGCCTTCTGTGCACGTTTATGTTTACAGCCACAGCTGAAACAGTTAACATTTCAATATAAAGAACATGAACTATGGGAATTGGAAATTAAAATTATGTAGCTCCTGTATGCAACTGTATAGTGTTTATGAAGTTAACAATACTTTTTTCTCAAAATACAGACAGCTAAAATCCTATAAAAATGTTCAATTAAAAGTTCAATAGAACAGTGACAATTAAAAGCTAAACAGGTACAATTTTGAATTAAAAATACACAGGACAATTTTTTAAAAACAATAAGTGAGGTTATAAATTTGGAAAAATTAATGTTAAAAAGAAAACAGGAAATAAACTGTGGCTGCTATCCTATAGATTTCTAATTTTAAAAACAAAATCAGTAGTTCACGTAACTGCTAACAAGCGTTATGCTTTTACAAAGAATCTTCCTGCATTTAGGTCTTTCTATTTAATCATGGGCAGTAGTTACCAAACCCGATGGCCATTGTTAAATTATTAATAAATCACTGTCACTTTTTGGGGTATATCCTTCCACTTCAGACAAATGAAGTATGAAAAGCCATTACAGAAGTTAGTTTTGAAAAGCTAATTAGAACCAGACTCATACAATAACATTTTCAATCAAATCTGTTGAGATTTACTTTCATCTCTTGCTATTCCTGCTATTTCATTTGCATGAATACTGGTGTTATTTTCAAGATCATAATGTATGAAAATTGTTCCATCCAGGAACAGGAACTTCCATCAATCTTCAACTGCCTAAAATGTTAAGGCTTCTGTCAAGAACTACTGAAAAAGAATTGTAACACTAAGTTCTGCTTCCATTAAATTACATTTTGTGATCAGAGTGCCAGCAATAGGAACTACCAACAGCTCTGCTCACTACAGTGATTTAATCGTTGCTCAAGGTGTTCAAAATGCCTCAGACTGAAAATGGGTATAGCCAATTTGTCAACTAAATATCATCCAATGTGGTAAAGTTTGTATTGGCCAAGTACATCCTAAATGATACTAAACTTACTGTCATAATATCTCCTGATGACTATCAGGTGTTTTAGTCCTCATGTGTGATTTTTCTCTATTTTCATTGTTCAAACTTTTAATACACACTGGTTCAGTTTTACAGTTAATATGAATCTGTAATGATTTCAAAAATAAGACAAATGAGACAGACAACTATGACCACTGATGGATAACTCTGAAGTTATTTACTCACAATCATTACCAAAATACTTAATTATACTAACGAACCAAACGGGGTGTTTTGCATCTATATAGACAGCATAGTAACAACATAATGGGTACCACCCCACTAAACAAGTTATTTTGGACAGCAACTGAAGCAAACCTTTTAAATAATGTAGATTGACAAAATTAGCCGTTCCCCTTTTCATATAGAGGCTCACTGTGGAATGATTGTTAACAGAAATTATGCCACAATAAAGTTCAATGTTCGAACATTGTAAATGATAGGAGAGAAAATTTGGTCTGTTGTTATATATTGCTCTGACAATTTGCCCCAAACTGCATTACAACTTTATGTTGAAAGTGCTAAATACAGTTCCAGGTTACAGTACAAGGGAAAAACAAAACAAAAAACTTGTACACAGACAATTTGAGATACTAGAAAAGATAATCAAAAGCTTGGTCAAATTGTTAGGTGTAAGGAATACCTTAAAGAAGAAAAGCTGGGTAGAAAGATGGAGAATCAGAAAGGAGATTAGAGAGCTTGAGCCTATACAGCTAAAGGCATGACCATCAGCAATGGAGTAATAAAATCTATGAAGCTCACGATGTGAAGTTAGTGAAGTGGAGATAGCTCAGCAGGTTACAGGTTAATAATGGAGACAGGGAGGGTCCAGACCATGGGAATATTTGAAAACAAGGATTATAATTTAAAACAAAACATAATTGGACACTAAGCCACATATGAACGTCATTGGGAAGATGACCAAAAGCTTGGTTTTAAAAAAAGATAAGCTTCAAGTCATATTTAGAAAGGAGGTCAGAGAGATTGGAGAGATTTAGGGAGGCAGTTAAAACGCTTTAGGCCTTGGCAACTGAATACAGTCAACAATGCTGAAAAAAATTAAAGTTGGGAATGCTCAATTGAGGCACAGGTGGCAAAAAAAAAACCTGAATAATTCAAAATGGTATTCTACAGCTGCAGAGTTAGAGCATTTATTTTATATTGGACTTGGGAGTGAGTGAACTTAGCAAACAAGGACACTTAAAAAGGACAACGCCTTTCAATTCGGAACTTAATAAAAGTTTCAGACTTTTTTTTTTGTAAAAAGTAAAAAGCAGCAGCCAAATCGAACTCTCAAAAGTCACATAAAATGCATTTATAAACAGCCCTATAATCAACTTTCATGATGTTGTTTGAGGGATCGAAATTGGCCTTAGAGACCAGATTAATTTCCTTCAAGTATTTTATGGATTAATTTATATGCTTCACAGAGGAGAGATTGGACCCAATGCTAATGTTCCCATACTGCAATGTTTTCACCAAATGATGGAATTTCTCAAAGTACAACACTCCATTGAAATATCAGCCTAAAAGTTTATTTCAAAGGATTGGAATTTAATTGACCAGCTCAACCCCAGTCAAGACTGACACGATCAGCATGGCAGTAATAAGTACATAGTGTACAGAATTTTATTGTGGCAGTGAATATGGTATGCTAACTATTGGCAACTGACAGATCAGTGCTGAAAAAGAAAAAAGCTGGCAGTCAGCATCTCGAGACTAAAAAGTGAAGGGGCTGTAAGATAATTTGTAACAGTATCATTTTCTTAGCTATGATAGAAAAGTGGTGCTTGATGTGGTCTGTGACTCAAATGTGTAACCTGCTCCATGAGACCTTAGGGAACAGTTATTGTGTGTAACATAACACGATTGGTAGTCAAGATAACAAATGTGTTCAACTTTAAACACCTCAGATCCTCCAGCCCCTCAAAATGGTGAGCTTTGTTTTTATGCACCTGCTATTCATTTGTCACTAAGTGATGGTATCACAAGTTTGAGAGATGCTGTCAACAAAGCCTTTAGACAGGGCTTATGCCCAAAATGTCAATTCTTCTGCTCCTAGGATGCTGCCTGACCTGCTGTGCTTTTCCAGCAACCCGTTGACTTCTAAAGGCTTTGAGCTAAAAACTGTGTAACAAATACACACAGTAGCTATAATGCATTAGTTATGGATTGAGCGACATTAAAATACTGAATAGACTGTCAATCAGGCAGGTTTCTTTATCCAGAGTAGTGTTAACAGTTCAAACATTTTAACTTCACTAGTTCAGATGTGTGTTTAATTCAGTAGTGGAGTACTTTCACTTAAGTTAGTTCGTTACTGATTCCGTATTCTCAATCCATGTACCTGCACGGTTATCTACTGCTCTGCAAACGTGGTGGTGTCATTCACAAAAGATGTTCTTATAGTTCATAAGATAAAGGAGCAGAATTAGGCCACTCAGCCCATCAAGTCTGCTCCACCATGCGATCATGGCGGATATGCTCCTCACCCCCATTAAATCTGTCTAACTCCTCAAATTTACTCATTGTCCCAGCATCCACTACACTTTGGGATAGCGAATTCCATAGATTTACAACCCTTTGGAAATAGTTGTTTCTGCTCAACTGTTTTAAATTTGCTATCCCTTATCCTAAGAGAAAGTGAACACTGCAGATACTGGAGAATCAGAGTAAAACAAAGATGTGGTGCTGGAAAAGCACAGGTCAGGCAGCATCTGAAAAGCAGGAAAGTTGACATCTCGGGCACAAGTTATTCCTGATGAAGGGCTTATGTCTGAAATATTGACTCTCCTACCCTTATCCTAAGACAATGACCTCTCATCCTAGGCTGCCCCACAAGAGGAAGCATCCACTCCATGTCTATTTTATCCATTCCTTTTATCATCTTGAATACCAAAATTTGATCTCCCCTCATTCTAAACTCCAGAAAGTATAGGCCTATGTTTTATCTTTGTTCTTACAACAAATCTCTCATCTCTGACATCAATCTAACGAACCTCCTCTGAACTGCCTCCAATGCCACTACATCCTTCCTCAAAGAAGGGGACCAAAGCTGCGCCTTGTATAGTTGCACTAATATTTCCTTACCTCTATATTAGATTGTTTTAGCTAGAAAAGCCAACATTCCATTGGCTTTATTATCTGCTGTACCTGCATGCTAGTTTTCTGTGACTCATGAATCCGGTGACACCCGGATCGCTCTGTACCGTAATACTCTGAAGGCTCTCCCTACTGAGATAATAGGTTGCCTTCGTCGACCCAAATGCATAACCTCCCACTTATCCATGTTAAACCCCATCTGCCACATTTTGCCCCACTGTCCTAACCTATCTACATCTATTTGTACGTTTTTTTATTTTCTCATTACAGTTTACCGTCCTGCCTATTTTTGTCTCATCTGAAAATTTGGTTATGAAGCCTTCTAACAACTTGGATGCAGGGATAATGCACATGGTAAACAGCTGGGCCCCAAGGACTAAAACTGTGGCACCCCACCAGTTACTTTTTAGCATCCAGAAAACAAAAATTATCCTGATGCTCTGTCTTCTATCCATCAGCCAGTCACCTACCCAAGCTAATAGTTTATCCCGAATTCCATATGATCAAATCTTCTTAATTAACCTTTTTGTGCAGCACCTTATCTGGACTTCTGGAAGGTGTTTGATATGTTACATCTGCAGGATCCTCATTATCCACTTTGCTTGTTACATCTTCAGAGAACTCTAGCAAATTAATCAAACGTGATTTGCCCTTCGTAAAACCATGTTATGATTCGGAGATGCTGGTGTTGGACTGGGGTGTACAAAGTTAAAAATCACAACACCAGGTTGCAGTCCAACAGGTTTAATTGGAAGCACACTAGCTCCTTCATCAGGTGATTGTGGAGGGCTCGATAGTAACACAGAATTTATAGCAAAAATTTGCAGTGTGATGTAACTGAAATTATACATTGAAGAATTGATTGTCTGTTAAGCCTTTCATCTGTTAGAATACAGTGATAGTTTCACTTCTTTCATGTGTAAATCACAAAACCTTTTTTTTTAAAAAAGTTGCATTCTCGGGTTAGCTGTCAACAATGGTGATAGCTAGACCAATATGTTGAAGGTGTTAGCCCCCTGTGTTCTCTGTCTATGACCTGAAGTATAGATTGATTCCAATCTAAAAAGTCCCGACAGGCAGCAGAGGAAAGTGGCTGAGCAGAGGCTGATAGCTAAGTTCGGTACCCATAGGGAGGGCCTCAACCGGGACCTTTGATTCATGTCACATTACAGGTGATCACCATTGCACGACACACACAGATATTCATACACAGAGACACAGATACACACAGACGCGCACACACACCCTTATAGACACAGACTCCCACACTTATTTTGTGTGGTGAACGTTTTTGGTACTTTCAGAGTTACATTGTACTTTGCTCAAAAACCACATACATTCATGGAGAACTCGGAGCTCAAAAACTGCATGAATTTATGTAAAACTCTTATCTCACTTTTTAGATTGGAATCAATCTAAACATCAGGTCATAGACAGAACACAGGGGGCTAATACCTTCAACATATTGTCTAGCTATCACCATTGTTAACACCAAACCCGAGAATGCAACTTTTTAAAAAAAAAGGGTTTGTGATTTACATATGAAAGAAGTGAAACTATCACTGTATTGTAACAGATGAAAGGCTTAACAGACAATGAATTCTTCAATGTATAATTTCAGTTACATCACACTGCAAATTTTTGCTATAAATTCTGTGTTACGATTGAGCCCTCCAAAATCACCTGATGAAGGAGCGTCGCTCCAAAAGCTAGTGTGCTTTCAATTAAACCTGTTGGACTATAACCTGGCGTTGTGTGATTTTTAACTTTGTAAAGCCCCACTCTGATGGATAGCGTTTTGACTTTTCAAATGTCGTGATAGTTCTTTCTAGATAATTGATTATAACACTGTCCAACAAAAGTGGTGCCACCTTCTCAGTTTTCCAAGTGTTAAGCTAACTGGTCTGTAATTTCCCACGTATTGCCTCCTTCCCTTTTCTGAATAACAGTGTTACATCAGTATTTTCCCAATCCACTGGAACTTTTCCAGTGTCCAGAGAATTTTTGACTATTGTAACCAGTGGGTCCACTATCTCTGCCATCAGGTTCTTGCAACTCTCCATTCTAGGATTCATAGATCATGTACTGCCTGACAGCAAAAGTGTAATTTCTCAGTTGGGGAGTCTAGCAATTCTAATAACGATATATACAGCAGAGCTGAATTAACACTTTTCAACTGATGGAATTTATTATACCGAATAGATAAATTCTTAATTGAAGAAATGTCTGAGGTTCATCATAATGAGTTTAGTTTATTGTAGTCCTTTAATATGCAGGAGTAAGAAAGAGATGGAAAATAACTCCGAAGTGGGGCTTTGATTAAACTGTTTACTGCAACAGTTTAAATTTTGCAAGAACATTTTTTTTTTGAAAAAAAAAGGTCTCAGGCATCTAAGCCAGGAGCTAGCCAGTGCTATAGTAATGTTCCAGTCATTAAACACCTTGACATATTTAGAATTTATAGAATCATAGAATCCCTACAAAGTGGAAACAAACATTCAACCCATCTGATCCACCTCTGAAGAGCATTCCACCTAGACCCACCCCTATTCCTCCATCCTTGTAACCCTATATTTCCAACAGTTAATCCACTTAGCCTGAACATCTCTGGACACTATAGACACTAGATACTACAAACAATTTGGCATGGCCAATCCACCTAGCCTGCACAACTTCATACTGTGGGAGGAAAACAGAGCACCTGGAGGGAAACCCATGCAGACACAGGGAGAATGTGCATACTCCAAACAAACAAACAGCCACCAGAGGATGGAAGTGAACATGGGTCCCTGGTGCTGAGAGGCAACAGTGGTAACCACTGAGCCACCATGCTGTCCCTAATTGTTCTATGTCCAAGGTGAAACCAACAAAATAAGTAATTCCAAATTTAAATCAGTGGGAGCTGTGAATTTTTATTTCAACTTCTGGTACCTTTAAAGAAATAAAAAAACTACTGTCAAAATAAGAGATATTTTAAAACTATATTAGAGTAACTGGAATTTCTTTCAAATAAGTAATGATTAAAATTGACTGACAGAAACAGTGAATCACCTGTCAATGCACAAACAGGAAATCAATGCTGCTCCTATCATCAGTGTGGACTCCCACTGGAGCAGGAAGCTGGTGCTGCTGACACCGTTAAACTGTTGTTTGCCACCCTATTGTGTGGTCATTGCTGTTGACACTCACTTGGAACCTTTCCTCAGCTTTACTCACTACCCTGTTCTCTACTGCTTGTTGTCCTGCTTGATGTTATCATCTGGTGCCCTCAGGTTTTACTTGCTGCCTCACTCAAAGACGAGCATGGATTTATGATGGGTGATGCAGTGATGACACTTTCCAAGATCGCTCAGATGTCAAAAGCACACACTCCATAAATGGGAGACTTAAAGAATTTCTGTTTATTATATAGTAAATTTATTAAACTTTTCAATACAAAAAATTCTGATAAAGAAAGACCGGCTCTCATTAAAACTAGAATTAATAGGATCAGTTTAAAAAGTAAAGTAGTCTGTTCTCACATTAAGCAGATTTGTTAACTATCAAAAAGCATTTTTAAAATGAGAGATGGAAAAAAAAAAATTGGACATCAGAACCATAGCGGTATAATGCTATTGCATAACACCATAGTTTCTGCGCCAGAAAAAAATTTTGTTGACTCACCATGTATTAAAGCAGGCTTTCCAAAATCAGATTTTACAAAAGATAAAATAGAGGGGACATTTCTCACACTCACTACTCCATTCGACAAACAAAAATAAATAATGCCGACAAGTGATTCAATAGCTGTGCCAAGAGAAGAAACTGTTGATGAGATGGATTATAATTTCAGAATTTTCAAAAGGTGCTCTTTAATAGAATAATGAATAAGACTGGAAAATGTAGAATCAGAGGATAACTGACAGAACTGATTGCTAACCAGGAGATAGGAAGCGGTATTCAACAAGGATCAGTATTATATCCACTACTGGTCATAACTGACATTATGAATTTGGAATTAAACCAATTTTTTAATTTGCAAATGACACCAACATAAATGGGATAGGAAACACGGAGGACGGTGCAAAAAATTACAGAAGTACATTAACAAGCTCAATGCCTGTAAGTAATTAGCAAACAAAGTTTAACAGATAAATGTGAGGTAGAAGATCATGGCAGATGTGGGAGGTAATCTATTCTTTAGAGGTTGTAAGTCTAGGTGAGGCAGAAAAATGAGGGGATTTTTAAGTAGAAATTACTAAGTTGTGCCACAGATTTTTACATTTTGTTCTAACCAAGCTTCAATACACTTAGAACTGTGCATAATTCTGGTCACTACTACAGAAACAACAGTCATTTGGTTGTGCGTAGATGTGACAAGGGTCAAATCAAAATATATTCATCAGAAAATAATTTGGGTCTCTTTTCTCTTGAAAATAAAAGCTGAAGTATAATCTAATAGCTATGAAAGCTATGAAAGGGTTAGATGAAGTTGATGCACAGAGAATATTCCTTATCGTGGGAAAGAGTATAAAATAAAGAACGTTAATATTAGATTGGTACCAAAAAAATTAAACTGGGAATTCAGAGTAGTAGTACTTCATCCAAAGAATGGTGAGAATGTAAAACTCACTATCAGAATGATTGGTTAAAGTGAGTAGCACAAGATATTTTTAAGGGGAAGCAGGTCAAGCAAATTACACAGAAAGGAATGATGAATTATAATGATGGATTTCCAGGAGAAAAGATGGAGGAGGTTTTGAGAGTTTGAGTGTGAATGCAGTTCAGTAAAAACTGAAGGGCGCAGTACAAATTTCATAGCAATCCATCTAAATGGGTTGTTATGATACTAAGGTATATAAATGTAAGTCATGGCAGATTCCAAACGTTTTATCACAGGTACCCTCAAGAAACATTTTTTTAAAAAAATAGTAGAGATGTTAAAGGAAAAAATGTCAAAGTCTAGGGGAGAGCTTTATATATTCCCCCCCCCCCGAGACTTGAACACTACCGGGAAGTTGGGAAAAAGGGGAGGGAGTTGAGATAACCTACGTAAGCAGAGGAATAGGTTGTAGAGTTGGCCATCTCTATCAAGAAGCTTGGGATCTCAAAATTTCAGTGAGATCCCCCTTTTTTTTTTTAAAAAAAAAAGATGGAATTCAAGTAGTTTAAATTGCTTTTCTTAGTTGTAGAACAACTTCTGATCTATTTTACTGTTAATGGCAATCCATTCTAATAATGCTGATACTTTTAATGGACTTCTTCAAAGACTATCTAGCTAGGTTTTAATATGCTGTTTCAAAACTACAAAAACATGTCAAGCTATTTTGAACTACACCTGGTCATTAACATTCACAACCACAACAATTTGAGAAACAGAAATTTACTTACATATTCACCATATGATGTGTCTTGTACTGGAGGTGGTGGAGGTCTGTAACCTGGCGCTCCTCTTGCTCTTGGTGCTGGGACTCCACGTCCCCTAGCTCCAGGACCTCGACCAGGGGGTGCTCCTCTGGGAACAGGCCCTGTACGTGGAACTGTTGATGTTGGGGGAGGAACTCCACCACGGCCTCTAATGCACAGAGGAAAAAAGACAAAGATCAAGTCAGCCATGATAAAACAGGATGTACACGTATTTGGAAAGGCAAGGACCGATTTGGGATAGTCAACATGGCTTTGTGCGTGGGAAATCAGGTCTCACAAACTTGAGTTTTTTGAAGAACTAACAAAGATGGTTGATGAGGGCAGAGCAGTAGATGTGATGTACATGGACTTCAGTAAGGTGTTTGACAAGGATCCCCATGGGAGACTGATTAGCAAGATTAGATCTCATGGAATACAGAGAGAACTAGCCATTTGGATACAGAACTGGCTCAAAGGTAGAAGACAGAGGGTGGTTGTGGAGGGTTACTTTTCAGTCTGGAGGCCTGAGACCAGTGATCCTTGGAGTGCCACAAGGATCGGTGCTGGGCCCTCTACTTTTTGTCATTTACAATTGGAGGTGTAGTGGACAGCGAAGAGGGTTACCTCAGATTACAAGAAGATCTGGACCAGATGGGCCAATGGGCTGAGAAGTGGCAGATGGAGATTAATTCAGATAAATGCGAGGTGGTGCATTTTAAGAAAGCAAATCTCAGCAGGACTTATACACTTAATGGTAAGGTCCTAGGGAGTGTTGCTGAACAAAGAGACCTTGGAGTGCAGGTTCATAGCTCCTTGAAAGTGGAGTCACAGGTGGATAGGATAGTGAAGGTGGTGTTTGGTATGCTTTCCTTTATTGGTCAGAGTATTGAGTGCAGGAGTTGGGAGGTCATGTTGCAGCTGTACAGGATATTGGTTAGGCCACTGTTGGAATATTGCGTGCTATTCTGGTCTCCTTCCTATTGGAAAGATGTTGTGAAACTTGAAAGGGTTCAGAAAAGATTTACAAGGATGTTGCCAGGGTTGGAGGATCGGAGCTACAGGGAGAGGCTGAACAGGCTGGGGCTGTTTTCCCTGGAGTGTCAGAGGCCGAGGGGTGACCATATGGAGGTTTACAAAATTATGAGGGGCATGGATAGGATTAATAGGCAAAGTCTTTTCCCTGGGGTCAGCGAGTCCAGAACTAGAGGGCATAGGTTTAGGGTGAGAGAGGAAGATATGAGACCCAAGGGGCAACTTTTTCACGCAGAGGGTGGTACGTGTATGGAATGAGCTGCCAAAGGATGTGGTAGAGGCTGGTATAATTGCAACATTTAAGAGGCATTTGGATGGGTATATGAATAGGAAAGGTTTGGAGGGATATGGGCCAGGTGCTGGCAGGTGGGACTAGATTTGGTTGGGATATCTGGTCAACATGGACGGGTTGGACCAAAGGGTCCGTTTCCATGCTGTACATCTCGATGACTATGACTAACACAAGACAATAAGATAGAGAGAAGGACATGAAAGAATCGACCATCAATACATCATTCAATTTCATCTGTTTTATGTTCATAAAAGTATTCTTTTAAAAAATTGTTAAATTGTTCCTTTATACACTTATTTCAAGAAGTGCAATTTCAGTAAAATTCTAAAACGTTAAGTTTTGCTTGCACCAGACACTTTCTAAAAATTCACTAATGGGACGTGAGCGTCATTGGCTGGCCAGCATTTACTACCCATCCTTGCCTTGATAATATGGTAGTGAGCTGCCTTCTTGAACCATGACAGTCGAAGTGCTGTAGGTTAACACAATGTTATTAGGGAGGAAATTCCAGGATTTTGACCCAATGTCAGTGGAGTAACAGCGATATATTTCCAAATCAGGATGGTGAGTAACTTGGAAGGAAATTTGCAGATGGTAGTATTCCCATGTACCTTCTGCCCTTGTTCTTCTAGATGGAAGTGACCGTGGATTTGTAAGTTGCTGTCTAAACGACTATGAATGAATTTCTGCAGTGCATCTTGTAGTTGGTACGTACTGCTGCTACCGAGCATCAGTGACGGAGGGACTGGATGTTCATGAACGTGGTGTCAAATCAAGCAGGCTGCTTTGTCCTGGATGATATCAAGCTTTTTGAATGGACGTGCACCCATCCAGGCATCACATTGATGACCTGTGCCTTGTAAATGATGGACAGGCTTTGTGGAGTCAGGAAGTAAGTTACTCTGTGCAATATTCCTAGCCTCTAGCCTACTCTTGTAGTCACTATGTTTATGTGGCAGAAATGCTCGTTCTTAAACCCGATTTCCTTCTTAGCATGACATTCCCACATCAACATCCATCTGGATCAGCAATACTAGGTCTTTTCCAATATTTGATATTGATTCTGCCATGCACTGAAGACTCTCAATCTTTGTTAACATTTGTTCAACAGGGAAGTGTGTTTGGCCTGCCTCACAATAACCTTTAATGTAAATGGAATATATTTAATATGTTCCCTCCCACCATTATCTGCCTTCTTACAAAGAAGAAATTAGGTGCAGGAATAGATCATTCAACCTTCCCAATCTACTCTGCAATTCCACAAGATCACTGATCATCCAACTTAGCACTGGTTTCTGATTTTTGCCCACACCCTTTAGTTCTTGGAACTAAAAGGTTCAGAGTTAAAATATTTTCAAGAAACAGTACATGTATTGATCCTAATTGCTTTTTGTGGCATAGAATTCCCTACAGTCACTATTCTCAGGGTGAAAAAATTTCACATCTCACCCTCAGATTGTGACCCCTGCTTCTGGACACCCCCACCCCCATTTTTGCGAACATTCTTTTAGCATTTACCCTGTCTAGTTAGAATTTTATAGGTTTCTGCGAGATCTGCCTCCCCCGACTCAAATTCCAGTGGATATAGTCATAACTGATCCAGTCTCACTTCATATCAATCAAATCAACTGTTAAATGTTCTTTGCACTCCCTCTCTAGCCAGAGCTTCCTTCCTCAGATAAGGTGAACAAAATTGCCTGCTGTATTCCAGGTGTGGGGTCACCAAAGCTCCATGCAATTATGAAGCATCCTGTATTCAAATCCTCTTGCTATGATGGGCAACATTTACCTTTTTTACTGCCAGTTTCTCTTGCAACTTATTTTCATCAAATGCTTTACAAGGACATCACCCAGTTCTCATTGCAATTTTTCCAATCTATCGTCATTCAGATAATGAACAATCTGCATTTGTTTTTCAGACTGGAGGCCTGAAATCCAGGGGAATTGAAATCCACATTTATCCCGGTGTCTGCAGGGTCCCAAGGCGAAAGATGAGGAGCTCCTCCTCCAGGAGTTGGGTGGTAACAGTTTGGTGGTGGAGGCGGCCCAGAACCTGCATGTCCTTGACGGAGTAGGAGGGGGAAATTGAAGTCTTCAGCCACAGGGCAAATGGGTTGGTGAGTGCAGATGTCCCAGAGACGTTCTCTGATACAATCCATGAGGCGGCGTCCTGTCTCCCGATGTAGAGGATAATTGGGTATAACGGATGCAGTAGATGACATTGGTAGAGATACAGGGTAAATTTCTGACAGATGTCGAAGGATCCCTTCGGGCTTTGGGTGGGCGCAGATTTTGCACTTCCTGCAGTGACAGGGCAAGGTGCCAGGGTAGGATGTGGGCTGGTGGGGGTTGTGGACCTGATGAGGGAGTTGGAGGGAATGG
>NC_057713.1:27783610-27789522 GCF_004010195.1 Chiloscyllium plagiosum
GTATGCGGAGGTTTGTGGGTGGAAGGAGAGGTTCGGGAGGGGTGGGGGGGGTTCTGTCCTTGTTGTGTTGCGAAGGGTGGGATTCAAGAGTGGTGGTGCGTGAAGTGGAGGAGATGCACTAGAGGGTACCGCTAACCATGTGGGAAGGGAATTGCAATCCTGGAAGAGGGAGGCCATCTGGGACTTTGAGGTAGAATTGGGAACAGGTGCGGTGGAGGCGGAGGAATTGGGAATACGGGATTTTTTTTAAAAACAGGAGGCAGGGTGGTAGGAGGTGTAGTCTAGATAGCTGTGGGAGTCGGTGGGCTTGTAGTATATGTATGTGGTTAGTAAATCAGCAGAGACGGTGATGGAGAGGTCCAGGAAGGGGAGGGAGGTTCATGTTTTGAATTTTTGCAGTATTAAACACTTCAGTGTTAACAATAAAACTGAATGCCACAACTATGGGTGACTAGGAGTATGAAGAATAGAGATTTGTGGGAAATGCTTTCACCCAATACTTTAGTGAAGTATTTTCTTTGAAATACTTACAAACTTGATATTGGCCAAATTGTATTTTAGATTAAGTTTTCTCCATAACTATATGGATAGTGAATCACTTCTGGTAGTGAAAAATGATTTTGAAATAAAGCCAAAAGCTTACCAGCCTGCACCATAAAAATAAATATACATTCACCTGCTTAGAGCTGGAGCAAGTGTCCCTCTCCCCCTTACTGGTTTCCCTCGAACTGCTGGAGTTTCTGGACTCTCTGGTGTACCATTCAAGTAGGACAGTTCTTGAAGCTGTTGCTGTCTAATTTCATCATTGTAATCCTGCAAACACATGTACAGGGGTATACACATTACAAACCTGACTGTAATCCAGTTGTGCACTATAGGGTGGCGTGAGTTGCGGGGTGGGGGCAGTGTTTATATTTTTATAGTTATTATTAAACTTATCAGCTTACCTGTGTCTATTACTCAACAGACAATTGTAACAACTTCTATAACATCTGCAATCAAAACATTTTACACATGGAAATAAAACTGGATTAGAAATGAAAGTTTAGCTGTAAAGAAAAAAGTCAGTTTATTATTAGGAAACCCTTTAAAAAAGTATTACTACAGTTATCTCAAGTCTATGGCTATTGGGTTCAAAAGATTTTTATTTAAATAGGGCAAAAATAAAATTCAGCCTGTGGCAATGTAGTGTAATTCATATTAAGGCATTTCTTTTATTAGCCATTATTACTTGATGCCAATCAACTTAACCACTTTGATCAATTTCTAAAGCTGTCTCACACTTACATACTTGAATTTTACATGAAGTGTGCTTGAAGTCAGTCCTCACACCACTGGAAACTACAAGGGCATTTCTACCTGGCAGATAAATTGATGTTTTTTTCCGAGGAGGAAAAAGTATTAGTCTTACAAAGATATTTCCTTACACCCTCTAACCCCTTTCCATTTAACCTATTATTTTTTGAAAGCTAAATCAATAGTCAATTGAGAAGTGCAGTATTGTGCTTATGGTTTGTTGCTCAATGTAGTCTTCTTTATATTTGGGCGATGAAATGCAAACTGAGTGAATGGCGCTGAATTTCCAGTTGCCGTCACTTCAATATACTATGTTCCCATGACAACCTCTCGGTCTCAGGCTTGCTGCAGAGAAGCTCAACACAAGTTAGAGAAACACATCTTCTGTTTAGGTATCTCACAGCCCTGAGGACTCAACATAGAGTTAACAATTCCAGAACATGAAAACCTCCTCCATGTTCAATACCCACTCCCACACTCCTCTGTCCCTGTTCGGTCTGGTTTCCCAGCACAGCCAACTCGTTTCCATTTATTCAGAGTTGCCAATAACACCTATTCAGCATTACCTATTGGCAAACGTAAAGCCAGAATCTCTACGCCTGTTTTTTTTTCAGCCCTGCACCCCACTCTTGGCTGGGTGCCCATCTATTTATCTTCCAGTTTTGACCCAACAGCATAAATACCACCATTTCCTGCTACTTTCAGTTCTGAAAAAGGGCCACTGGACTTGAAAATCCACTGGACTTGAAAATCCACCGATGACACCACACCCGAGCTTCTCGAAGTTTCTGTTTCTGTCCCATTGTTAAATGAGCATGTTCTGAAGTTCAAATCAAAAACAGCACAGTATAGTTTAGGGAGGGTGGATAACTGCAGAAACGACGGCTGGTAAGGTAAAGGTAGGTTTCCCTAGTCCCCTGGAGAATACAGGGTTACTATGGCATGAGCGTGAGCAAGAGCGAGAGAGAAATCTGGGGTTCGCCACACCTTAGGCAAGGGGCGAGAATAAGGTTGTGGGACCTTCACAGATCTCAGCCAGTGTGGAATTGTTATTGGTATCACTGCATTGCAGCAGTCCAGTCAAATGAGTTAACTGACCTCAACTACTGGAGCTAACTTCACCCATATGTCTTAAATCAGTCTAAGTAAAGACAAGAAACTGATAAGAGATGAAATGAGACATGAAGAAGAAGATTAGAGTTTTTAACCAGTATAATTTGATTAATCCAACATACTTTCAATTGTGAAAAAACATTTCAGCTTTTATATAATTCGCAACGTCACCACCTGTACTGTCAGAGTCCTCATCTCTAACACTTTGACAACTTAAGGACACAAATGACTTAAACCTATATAGTAGAACCACATACAGCTTCTTCCTGGTATACCTAAGCTTAAACATACTCCGCTTTCAGAAAGCTCTTCAGGATTTTATCCTAACTCTTTCTGCCTGTGATTAGCACTAACTTTTAACTCTAAGGCAATCTATCTTTAATCTATCCATCACTTTAGAAGAAGTTTGTTCAATAGGCATGTTGTGAAGTTAGTGAGTTGAGAAGATTTGTTGCTCAGGTTGAGGTTCTAAATGTAGGCTTGCTCGCTGAGGTGGAAGGTTCATTTTTGCAAACCTTCCAGCTCAGTGAGCAAATCAAAAATAGCACAGGTCTATTTGCTTCATCCAAGGACTTCACAAGATTGCTCAAAACAAAGTAAAACTACAAAAAAAATTCTCTAAACTGTTGGCACTTTCCTTAAGCTTTAAAAATCACAATACAGTTTGCACTTCTGATAGCCACACTAGCAGAAGGTTGTGATTGCATTGGAAGGAGAGCAGAGGAGATTCACCAGGATGCAGCCTAGGATGAAAAGCCTCAGTAATGAACAGAGAATGGATAGGCTGCATTTGTTTTCCTTACAGCTAAGATGTGGGCATTGTGCGCATCTATACTTCACCTAATTTTGTCTAACTCAGACTAGGTTACGAGAATCTTTTTCCCATGGCTGACTTCTCAGACCAAAACAGCAGAAATTTAAGGTGAGGAGTATGTGATTTCGAGGAGATTGGAGAAATTTTTTTAAACCTGAAGGATGGCAACAGGCTGTTTGAGCAGGTGGTGGAGGCAGGTAGTCTTGCAACATTTAAGCAGCACCTGAATCAAGCACTTAAAATGCCAGCACACTGTAGACTATAGACCATATGCAGGTAAATGGAATTAATGTAGTTTGGTGTTTGTTAGTCTGTAAGGATATTTCTATGTTGTCTGACTCCATGTCCTCTCCTTCTAAAATGGAGCTTGTCTGTTTTGTTTGGTCATAAAACCCTACTAATGCGCACAAAAAAAGTATTAATTCTAAAGCTAAGCCTTAAAAATTGTTTAAATAAATTCACCATGGCCAAAAGCATGTTTAAAAGTTAATTGTTAATCAGATACAAAAATACTCACTGTACTAGCTCATGAACCAAAAATACAAACTTACAGCAAATATTAAATATATACATTACATTTATATATCTAAACATCATTAGTGAAATCATGAAAACTGACAAAGACACGTCACCAACCTCACTACCTCCAACATTATAATCTCTCAACCCCAGAAAGCCTGCTTCTACCTCCTTCCTAACATCTACAAACTAGACTGTCCCAGTACACCCTATCATCCTGTTCCTGCTTCACCAAGCTGATATCTCCCTACCTTGACCAAATCTTCGCTCCACTTGTCCTAACCCTGTCCACCGACATCCACGATTCCTCGGATACCCTCTGCCACATTGACAATTTCCAGTTTCCTGGCCCTAACTGCTTCCTCTTCACCACAGATGTCCAATTCCTCCTCACCCCCATTACCCACCAGGATGGTCTGAGCGCTCTTGGCTTCTTTCTCAACCAGAGGCCTGAACAATTTCCATCCACTGCCACTCTTCTCTACTTGGTTGAATTTGTTTCCTGTAAACAATCTCTCCTTTCATTCACCACACTGCTGTCAAGTCAAAGGAGTGGCTATGGGCACCCTTATGGGTCAGAGTAACGCCTGACTTTTTATGGGGTATGTGGATTATCCTTCTTCCAGTCCTACACTGGCTTTTCACACAACTCTTTTCTCGTTACATCGAGAACTGTTTCGGTGCCACTTAGTGCTCCTGCCACGGCCTTAATTTAGTTTATTTTGCCTCCAATTTCCAACCTTCTACAACTTTCACACAATCCATTTCCAACACTTCCCTTCCTTGACCTCTTTCCATTCAGGAAATAAACTGTCTGCTGTCATCCACGACAAAGGCACAGACTACCATAGCTACCTTCACTACGGCTCTTCACATACCACTTCCCAAAAACGATTTCATCCCAATCTTCCATTTCCTTCATCCACAGCATTAGTGAAATGTTGGGACGATGCCACCTTCTAAAACAGCAGTGCTGACATGGCTTCTTTCTTCCATAACCATAGCTTCCTGCTCACAGTGGTTGATATGGCCCTCAATGGCATCTGACCTAACCACCCTATCAAGTTATTCTGCCCTTGCTCCTTCCCATCACAACAGTGTGATTGGGTCCCTCTTGTCCTCACTTTTCATCTCACCAGCCTCCACATTCAAAAGATCATCCTTTGCCATTTCAGACAATCCCAGCAGACCACCACCACTAAACACATCTCCTCCTCACTCCCTCTGTCTGCATTCACAGGAGCCATTCCCTCCAGGACACTAGTCCATTCCTCAATGGCCACCAACACCACCCCACCTTCCCATGTAACTGCAAAACATGCAACACCTGCCCCTTCATCTCTTCCCTGCTCACCACCCAAGGGCCTAAACAGTCTTTCCAAATGAATGAGCATTTCACCTGTACCTCTTCCAATCTGGTCTACTGCATTTGCTACACACTGGAAACCAAACAGACTGGGTGATTGTTTTACAGAACACCTCCAGTCCATGTGTAGACGTAACAGAATACAGTGCAGAACAGGCCCTTCAGCCCTCAATGCTGCGCCGACCTGTGAACTATTCTCAGCTCGTCCCCCTACACAATCCCAAAATTATCCATTGTTTAAATCTCCCTACTGTGGCAGAGTTGACATTAGAGGTAGTGCATTCCATGCCCTTACCACTCTCTGCGTAAAGAACCTGCCTCTGATGTCGGTCTTAAATCTATCACCTCTTAATTTGTAGTTATGTCCCCTCGTACACGCTGAAGTAATCATCCTAGGAAAAAGACTTTCACTGTCTAACCTACACCTTCCTGTCGCTGACCATTTTAACACAGCATCCTGCCCGCATGCTCTCTTGTCTGTCCTCAGCAGTGATCCAGTGAATCACAGCGTAAGCTGGAGGAACAACATCTCATCTTCAGACTAGGCACTTTACAACCTTCTGCACTTAATATTGAGTCCAACACCTTCAGAGCTGAAAAAAAGTGTTGCTGGAAAAGCACAGGTCAGGCAGCAGCAAAGGAGCAGGAGAATCGACATTTCGGGCATAAGCCCTTCTTCAGGAATGAGGAGGGTGTGCCAAGCAGGTTAAGATAAAAGGTAGGGGGGGGGACTTGGGTGAGGGACATTGGGAATGCGATAGGTGGAAGGAGGTTAAGGTGAGGGTGATAGGCCGGAGAGGGGGT
>NC_057713.1:27789532-27845180 GCF_004010195.1 Chiloscyllium plagiosum
TGTTAGGTGCAGGGATAAATGTAGGGGAATGGGTCTGGGTGGGTTGCGCTTTGGCGGGTCGGTGTGGACTTGTTGGGCCGAAGGGCCTGTTTCCACGCTGTAAGTAATCTAATCTAATATAATCCAAAAATCATTAGTGAAGTCAAAACAAAAATGGTGGAGATGTCTTGTTTTGATGTTCTCTCTCCAAGTGTTCAGGGAAGCTTGGGACTCCTCTCTCAGTATGCTGTGACTCTGAAAGCTTATCTCAAAATATTGATCCCTGAGTTTCCGTGAGTGCTGAACAATCAATGTTACTGGCAATAATAATTTGTACAACATCTTTGTCGGATTTATCCAGAACACCAGCATGGGAAAACTGAGGCTATATCACAATATTTATAGAACTGTGTGCAAATGGATTTTAATTTTCTCAATACAGTTTGAATACCAAAACCGTTATTTTGTACAGAGAATGACTCAGCACATGATTAAAATTTTCACAACATTCAACATTTAATCTCAATTCATTTTGAGAAAGTGAAGCTTTTGCCTCAAGCTGACATTTAAATCCTGACTGAAAAATCTCAAACTACTTTCAAATTTTTTTCAATAACACCTTGCCAACATGTGGTGTGTGAAATATAATTCCTCACTTACTCCTCGGTTAGTTGCTTTTTAACATTTTCTCTCCTAGCTTGAACTGGCATCACCCATTACTTTGTTAACTCAGCCAAGTGGCCATTCAATATGGTTACATCCAAAATAAGTTAGTAAATACAACAATGGTGGGAGGTAGATTTACTCCCGAAATGGCACTTGCATCCTGCAAAAATGTAAAGGGGGGGGAGGGGGGGGGGGTTGGTCAGGTGAATTGATATAATTTTAAAAATTATTATAACTTCAACACAACTATATCCAGTTATACAGAGCCTGAACAAGGGCTGGGCATCCAGTATAGTCACTGGAAGCATACAGAGATTAGTTTAGTGAGACTGTTTTAACTCTGGCTGACCATTCAATAATATCACGGCTGATCCATTTGCGTTCCAAATTCCACATTCCTATTTATCTCCAATAATTGTGGATACCCTGGTCGAACATTGATTTACCTCCCTCGTCTGAAAGATGATCAATGATCCCATTTACACCATCTTCTGAAGAGAATTCTAAAATTACACAACTCTCAAAGTTTCCCCTCTTCTCTGCCGGAAAAGGCTCTCTCCAATTGTAAAACAATGTCCTGAGTTCTGGACAAGGGGAAACAGCCTTTCCCCATCCGCTTTCTCAAGATCAAGATCATGCAGGATCTTGAAAACTTCAATTAAAATCACACTTGCTCTTCTGAACTCTAATGAAAACAAGCTTAGCTTTTGCTCATAAGATAACTCACTCACTCCAGGTATCATTCTAGTAAACTTCCTCTGAATTAACTCCAATGGGAATACCAACACTGCACACAGTACTTGAGATTTGGTCTCACTATGCCTTGTCTAACTCAAAGATACACTCTTACTTTAAAATGTTCAATTGGTCTCAGGTGTATCAGGTGTAAATTAAACCATCATGTCTTCCATCCCCTCATCTAATCACTGATACAAATTCTAAAAAGTTAGATTCTTGTAGTTTAGTGGTTGCAAACAGTCCTCTTGTGTCAGAAGGTTGGGGTTATAACATCTCTGAACAGGGTGATTCAGAAAATATCTATAAAGTCCAGGGCCCAGAACAGATCCCCACAGACACCACCTATCATAAACTGCCAATCTGAAACAGACAATATGCCAGTTTTTTGCTGACCAACCAAACAACCAATCCTTTATTTTTGTCAGTACGTCAGTCCCTATACCATCATCTTGAACTTTGTACAATAATCTCTTATTGTGGCATTTTGTTAAATTCCCCTGGAAATCTAAATATAGTATAGCAATAGACCTCCCTTTACTAACAGTATGTTAATGAGCAAGTTTTGAGAAGATTTGTAGCTCAGGTTTAGGATCTGGGTGTAGGTTTGCTCACTGAGCTGCAAGTTTTTTTTTGGATATTTTGTCAACATACTAGGTAACATTATCAGTGAGGTTCTGGATGAAGCACTGGTGATATGGTTCACTTTTTATTTATGTGTTTATGTTTCCTTGGATTGGTGACACCATTTCTAGTGGTGACACCATTTTCAGTGATGTTATTTCCTGTTTTTTTCCCCTCAGGGTGTGGAAATGGGATCCAAATCAATGTGTACGTTGATAGTATTCCAACTGGAATTCTATGTTTCTAGGAATTCTCACACATGTCTGTTTGGCTTATCCTAGGATGGATGTGCTGTCCCAGTCAAAGTGGTGTCCTTCCTCATCTGTGCGTAAAGATACTAGTGAGAGTGAGTCTTGTCTTTTGGTGGCTAATTGATGTTACGTCTTCTGTGGCTAGTTTTCTGCCAGTTTGTCCAATGTAGAGTTTGTTACAGTTCTTGCAAGGTCTTTTGTAAATGACATTAGTTCTGCTCATTGTCTGTATAGGGTCTTTCAAGTTCATTTGCTGCTGTTAGTGTTGGTGGGTTTGTGGACTACCAGGATGCCAAGGGGCCTGGGTAGTCTGGCAGTCATTTCTGAGATGCCTTTAATGTAAGGGAGTGTGGCTAGGGTTTCTGGATGTGTTTTGTCTGCTTGTTTGGGTTTGTTGCTGAGAAAATTGGTGGACTGTGTTCATTAGGTACCCATTCTTTTAGAATATACTGTATAGGTGATTTTCCTCTGCTCTGCGTAGTTCCTCTGTGCTACAGTGTATTGTGGCTCATTGAAATAAATGTTCAACCTGAGCTACAAATCTTCTCAAAACTCACTAACACCTATGGGCGAATTACACTAAAATAGGCCTGAAAATGGGAGACCAATGTCATCTGACAGAGCGCCACCCACAGACAGCCTTTAACTGCACAAACTGCACGAATAAGGAAACAGGTACTACCTGTCTTAAATACAAACTTCCCTTAACACAGTAGCCAAAGAATAGCAGAGCAAAATGGCCACAGAATGCTTAGAGAAATGACTAATGACGCCCACAACAGATTCCATAAATACAACCGGGAAATTTCACACCAAAACACTTTATTCACGAATGTATCAGTCCATGAAATGGACAGATAGTACAACAAGCCATAGATATTAGAGAGTGAGAAACACAAAAGGAAAAACTAGACAAACTTACAAAATAACACCACAGATAACGCAGAAGCATGGATAAAAACAAACTAGACAAACTTATCTGACCAACCCTTAAAACACTGAAAAAGCCGTCTTAGTAAGAGGATTAAATTACAACTTCCAGAATGCGGACAAGATTTCTTTGCAGCAATAGAAATAACATTGAAAGGCAACAAACTCACAGAAGAAACCCAGCAAACCATCAGACAGTCGCACCAGCATTAAGCAGGAAAAAGGAAGGAAACACAAGAAAGGAAAGCATAGAAGGACTAAAAAAAATAAAAAACAAACAAACAAACAAACAAACAAACAAACATTGTCATGCAGGTAGGATATCAGTCATTTTAAAATCAAAGACTACACAAAGATTGTGCTGCTTGCAGATACCAACACGTGGCGATGGGCCCAACCCCACAACTAGAGAACCAAATTATAGCCCTACTCAAAATAAAAGTCAGAAATCTGGAGAAATAAATAAGACAGACTTCCAAAAAATTAAATCAAACGGATTCAACACCACACTTCAACGGATTACCCAAAATTCACAAACCAGAATCCCCCTCACACCCATAGTCTCACTGCCTGGAACACCAACTTAAAGATTAAACTTCCTGAAGAAGGGCCTGTGCCCGAAACGTCGAATCTCCTGTTCCCTGGATGCTGCCTGACCTGCTGTGCTGTTCCAGCAATAAAGTTTCAACTTTGATCTCCAGCATCTGCAGACCTCACTTTCTCCAACTTAAAGATTAGCCAAGGAGCTACACCAAAGACTAAAATACATAGAAGACTCACACCACTCCATCCACTCTACCCAAGAAATCCTGAAGACCAAAGACACAGATATAAAAGTGGATGAAATAATGGTCTCCTTTGACATAACAGCCCTGTTCATATCCATCATCAATCTGGCCAAGGAAACACTGACTACACTATTAGAAGAACCAAAGACACATACACCAAAACATCTTCAACTTCATCAGCAAAGGACAATATCATCAAACTAGTGGACCTATGCCTTACCACCCACTTCACTTTCAACAACAAAACCCACAGACAAACCAATGGAATACCCATGGGATATCCAATATCAGGGTTTTTAGTAGAGGAAGCAATGCAGAGACTCAAACAAACAGCTCAGCTAACCATCCAACAAACTTTGGGTCTGCTACATGGATGACACCTTTGTCATCAGTAAATGAAACAAATTAGAGGAAACCTTCAAGATGATCAATAATATCCTTACTTGCATAAAATTCACTAAAGAGAAGGAAAACTACAAACTACTATTCCTCGATGTCACAGTAGAGCGAACAGCCAATGGGGAACTTCAATCCAGCATCTACAGGAAAACAACACGTATGGACCAAATACTGAACTACAGAAGCAATCATTCCAAAATCCACAAATGAAGCTGCATTAGAACATCATTTCAACAAACCTCCACACATTGCAGCACAAAGGAACTACGAAGAGCAGAGGAATATCAGCTACACACTGTATTCAAAAAGAACGAGTACCCAATGAACACTGTCCGATTTCTCAGCAACAAACTCAAACAAGCAGACAAAACACGTCCAGACACTCAAGCCACTCTCCTCTTCAGAGACATCTGAAACGACTGCCAAACTTCTCAGACCTCTTAGCATCACAGTAGCCCACAGACCCATCAACACACAAAAACAGCATCTAAGAGAACTTGAAAGACCCTATACAGACAAGCAAAACGAATGTCATTTACAAAATACCTTGCAGGAACTGTAACAAACTCAACATGGACAAACAGGCAGAAAGTTAGCCACCAGGATACATGAACATCAACTAGCCACAAAAAGACATGACATACGCTCATTAGTATCCTTACATACAAATGAAGGAGGACACCACATTGACTGGGACAATGCATCCATCCTAGGACAAGCCAAACAGAGACATGGGCAAGAATTCCTAGAAACATGGCATTCCAACTGGAATTCTACCAACAAACAGTGACTTGGATCCTATGTACAACCTGCTGAGAAAAATGTTCAGGATATGACATCGCCAACCCAAGGAAACTTAAAACAAATTAAAAAGTGGGCTATACCACCAGTGCTTCATCTGAAGGCTCCCTGAAGATGTTGCTACCTAGTATGGTGATGAAATATCTGAAAGTGAACCTTCCAGCTCAGCGAACAAATCTACATCCAGTATGTTACTTCTTTAAAGGATTCCAATAAAATTGTCTAAACAGGATTTTCACAACCTGGCCGATTCTTCTTGAGATTTGAGTGTCCAGTTAGCACCTCCTTGAAGATTGAAGATGTTGTTAGAACCAATGTAAATATCAAGCTATAGTTCGTAGAGTCAGATGTACAGCATTGAAACAGACCCTTGGGTCCAACCCGTCCATGTCAACCAGATATCCCAACCCAGTCTAGTCCCACCTGCCAGCACCTGGCCCATATCCCTCCAAACCCTTCCTATTCATATACCCATCCAAATGCCTCTTAAATGTTGCAATTGTACCAGCCTTCACCACTTCCTCTGGCAACTCATTCTACACACGTACCACCCTCTGTGCGAAAAAGTTGCCCCATAGGTCTTTTATATCTTTCCCCTCTCACCCTAAACCTATGCCCTCTAGTTCTGGACTCCCCGATCCAAGTGAAAAGACTTTGCCTATTTATCCTATCCACACTCCTGAATTTTGTAAACCTCTAAGGTCAGCCCTCAGCCTCCGACGCTCCAAGGAAAACAGCCCCAGCCTGTTCAGCCTCTCCCCATAGTTCAAGTCTTCCAACCTGGCAACATCTTTGTAAATCTTTTCTGAACCTTTTCAAGTTTCACAGTAGCTTTCTGATGGGAAGGAGACCAGAATTGCACGCAATATTCCAACAGTGGCCTAACCAATGTCCTGTACAGCCGCAACATGGACCTCCCAACTCCTGTACTCAATACTCTGACCAATAAAGAAAATCATACCAAACGCCTTCTTCACTATCCTATCTACCTGCGACTCCACTTTCAAGGAACTATGAACTTGCATTCCAAGGTCTATTTGTTCAGCAACATTCCCTAGGACCTTACCATTAAGTGTATAAGTCCTGCTAAGATTTGCTTTCTCAAAATGCAGCGCCTCACATTTATCTGAATTAAACTCCATCAGCCACGTGTCGGCCAATTGGCCGATCTGATCAAAATCCTGTTGTAATCGGAGGTAGCCTTCTTCGCTGTCCACGACACCTCCAATTTTGGTGTCATCTGCAAACTTACTAACTGTACTTCTTATGCTTGCATCCAAATCATTTATGTATTCTTTAGTTTCCAGTCTTCGGCCTGTCTCCATTCTTGAAGAGTTATATTTGCTACATTTTTTCAAAATTTGGAAATTTCAGGAAAACAATTAACACCAGTGTACATACACTCATTTGTTACCACCTTTAATTCCCTCGGATGGAAGTCCACAGGACCCAGAAACTTCTCAATCAGCAGTTCCATCAGTTTGCTCTGTGGTATTTCCCCTGGTATTATAATTTCACTAAGTTCCTCCATTTCTTCAAACTCCAAATTTACAACTAATCACTGGGATATGCCTTGTACCCTCTCGTGAAGGCAGAAACAAAATATTATTTGTTCATTTATTATCGACAATTAAATCCCCAATCTTAAGAGGACCAACACTTCACATACTCCTTTCCTTTTAAGATACTTAAGCAAACCCTTGTTTACTGTTTTTACATTTCTAGCCAGCTTCCGCTCAGCCTCTAATTTATTAGTCCTGATTCACCATTCTCTGTCGCTTTATATTCTGACTAGTCATCTGACCTGCTATTCATATTTGCTCATTCATTTATTTGTCCCTGGACACTGACACACTACTTACCTTTAGTTAACCACAGATGGTGGGTCTAATCCTTGGAACCTTATTTTGAATAGTAGGAACTACTTATATAGATTCTAAAATTTCCCTTTAAGAATTCTGACATCACTTATCTTTCTGGTAGCTCAGCTTTCATATTCATAAAGTTAGCTTTTCTAAAAGAGGATAAAATATGGTCTTAGACCCATTCTTCTCACTTCCAAACTGGATGCAAAATAAAAACATGGTCATTGTTATCTAGAGGTGTTGTCACTCAGATAAAATTAATCCTGTCAGATTATATCAAATTTGGAATAGCTTGTTCTGATTGGAGAACATGCTGTTCTAAGAAACTCTCAAAGTATTCTATGAACTTATAAATGCTCCTATTACCAATTAGAATTTTCCAGTTTATGTGCAAATTAAAATCATCCATCATTACTGTTGTTCTTTTATTATGAGCACCTAATTAATCATCTTGTACGATTTGTTCTACATTGTGGCTATGGAGTTCTGTAAATCATCCGTACAAATTACTTTTCCATATTACTCATGACCTCCATACAAACAGACAGTAAGGTACGAAACCTAATGTGAACAATTTTAAAATAGTGTAATTTCAGTCCTTTAATATCCTAAGATAGGAAATTTCAAGTAGACATCAGTGTAATATCTTAGCTCAGGGCCTCCACACGTGGTCTGACTGCCACTGCCAGACCCCAGTCCAACAGCTGTCCCCACTCTGCTCAAAGCCCCAGACTGCTCTATACCAACACTCAGCAGTTCCAAGGTGAGTCCCAGAGCAGTATACAGGCTGCAAGCTCCAGGCAGAGACTGGTGCGGGGGGTGGCAGTGCTGGCTTACCTTGGAGCAGCTGAGTGCCGATACACAGCAGTCTGGGGCTTGGAGCGGAGTAGGGACAGCTGCGGGACTGGGGTCTGGCACGGGTGGTCAGAGCACACATGGAGGCTCTGTGCTCAGATGTTAGACATTTCAGTGTATTTGAAATTTCATACCTTACTGTAAAGTCAACCCTTTAATGAGGTCTTATTTTAAGCTTATTTTTCAACTAGTAACGCAACTACTTTTATTTCTCTGCTGTATAAAAGAATTAATCTTAGGTGCAAGTACCTATGTTCTTGCCATAAGACAGCAGATATTGTAAAAGTTTTTCACTGCACTCCTAAAATGGAGTACACGTGACAATAAAAGGACATTGCATTGTAACTGAACCATGGTCATCACTAACTATTACGCCAATACCATCTTTGATGAGGACAATTACCCTCTCATCAATCTTCCTATTCTTCCTAAGAATCCATTAAGAGTAAAACGTAAGAGGCTATTAGGCCCATCGTGTCTGTCCCAGCTCTCCAAATGACCGTTATATCTTTACGTAATTTTTCTACCTATTTCTTGTCACCCTGCATAAAGCTTCTATTCAAAAGCACTGACTTCTTCAATGTCTCTTACCAAACTTATGCCATTAGTATCAGGGCCAAGTCACAAATACCTATCATTTTACAATATAGCTTTTTACAATATATGTTAATGATATAGAAGATGGTATTAGTAATAACATTAGCAAATTTGATGATACTAAGTTGGGTGGCAGGGTGAAATGTGATGAGGATGTTAGGAGATTACAGGGTGACCTGGACAAGTTAGGCAAGTGGTCAGATGCATGGTAGATGCAGTTTAATATGGATAAATGTATGGTTATCCACTTTGGTGGCAAGAACAGGAAGGCAGATTGCTACCTAAATGAAATCAATTTAGGGAAAGAGGCAGTACAAAGAGATCTGGGTGTTCTTGTACACCAGTCAATGAAGGCAAGCATGCAGGTACAGCAGGTAGTGAAGAAGGCTAATAGCATGCTGGCCTTCATAACAAGAGGGATTGAGTATAGAAGCAAAGAGGTTCTTCTGCAGCTGTACAGGGCCCTGGTGAGACCACACCTAGAGTACTGTGTGCAGTTCTGGTCTCCAAATTTGAGGAAAGACATTCTGGCTATTGAGGGAGTGCAGCGTAAGTTCACAAGGTCAATTCCTGGAATGGCGGGATTACCTTACACTGAAAGACTGGAGCGATTGAGCTTATATACCCTTGAGTTTAGAAGGCTAAGAAGGGATCTGATTGAGACATAAGGTTATTAAAGGATTGGACACTCTGGAGGCAGGAAACATGTTTCCAATGATGGGCAAGTGCCGAACCAGAGGACACAGCTTAAAAATACAGGGTAGACCATTTAGGACAGAGATGAGGAGAAACTTCTTCACCCAGAGAGTGGTGGCTGTGTGGAATGCTCTGCCCCAGAGGGCAGTGGAGGCCCAGTCTATGGATTCATTTAAGAAAGAGTTGGATAGAGCTCTCCAGGATAGTGGAATCAAGGGTTATGGAAATAAGTCAGGAACAGGATACTGATTAAGGATGATCAGCCATGATCATTTGAATGGTGGTGCAGGCTCAAAGAGCAGAATGGCCTACTCTTGCACCTAATGTCTAATTTCTATCTTTATTAGATTTCAGATAGCTTGATTTGAGATCACAGAATCCACTGAATACTGCCAGCCTCTCATCCCTTTAAATTCACGCTGACAAGGTTTTTTTTGTCTTAATATCTGCCCAACACTACTTTTGTGCATTATTGGAACTTTTGACTGGGCAAATTACTGTAAAAGATATTACTGCCCTATTCAAAGTGCACGCTTGGTGGTCCCAGCTAACATTCCCCCCACCGGTAAAATAGTGCTTTTATTTGTGTGACACTGCTGTTGGCAATAGCTATATATTTACAAGCTTGAATTTTCATTGCAGTGAATTAACTAAATAGTAATAGCTTCAATTTTTTTCTATTAAATCCAAGCTAAAAAGGAAACTAACAAGCCTATCTTTCTAAACAGCTCAAGAGACCAAAGACCTGCTGCAGTCTATCCTAATGAGAAAATTGTTCACTAACACAAGTTCATTGCCTCATTCTATTGGTCTCACTCTGTTCTTCTTCCAAAGGATGCAAGGATATTGTTTATGCAACAGCAACCTGCACTTCCATAAAGCATTTAGTGCAAGAAATCATCCTCAAGCATTTGATAGGGAGGGAGGGAGAATTAAGCAAAGTGTTATTGAAAGAAGTTAACAAGGTACTCAAGAAGAATTTTTAACACACCAAAAGCAGCAAGACAAATAGGTGTAAGGGAGCAAATTCCAATGCCATCATGATCAACAAACTAATTATTTTCAACTTAAAAATAGAATGAAATCTGATATGTTCAATGTGCACTCATTTAATACATCCATTTTTTCTTGGCTGTTTAACTGACCTGACTGCAGATGCTGGAGATCAGAGTAGAGTGTGTGATGCTGGAGGAGCATCGACATTTCGGACACAAGTCCTTCATCAAGAATGCTGATTCCTGATGAAGGGCTTATGCCCGAAACATAACTCTCCTGCTCCTTGGATGCTGCCTGACCTGCTGTGCTCTTCCAGCACCATACACAACTCTGCAGGACTAAAGTATCTATATACTACAATTCAACCTGGTGACATGGTTTAGAGATTTAGGAATCAAGGTGTTGTCATTCCCAGAAAAAAAGTGCAATAGAATTGAGAAACAAGTTACCAACAAAGACATTAATGAACAACAAATGGATTCAGAGGATTATATGAGCTAATGGAGAGAAGGCTTATTCATAAGTATTAAGTTAGCCTGCAGCAGTTTGTGTAGAGAAATAAGTGCTATTTTCTGGGTCTGCAGATTGGAAGGAGGAAAAATGGCCCTTAGAGGAGTGATATACTTTTCTTGTCGGATGTGGGAGTTCAGGGAGAGTTTACATGTCACTGAGGATTAGATCTTCAATAAATGCCATTGGTTGGCATTAAAAGGAATCGGCTGGAGCAACAGTTAGAGGCAATGAGGAATTTACAAGAGCAAGGGGGTGTGATGGATGGCAGTTATAGGAAGGGAAAAAAGTCGCAGATACAGTGATATAGATGGGTTCACTCCAGAAAAGGAGGGGTAGGCAGGTAGCGCAGGAATCTTCTGTGGCTATCCCCTGAAGAAGGGCTTATGCCCAAAACGTCGATTCTCCGGTTCCTTGGATGCTGCCTGACTTGCTGCGCTTCTCCAGCAACACTTTCAGCTCTGATCTCCAGCATCTGCAGCCCTCACTTTCTCCTCGAAGATTTTATCCCCATTTCAAACAAGTATGCTGTTTTGGAAAATGTAGGTGGTGATGGATTCTCATGTGAATGTAGCATGAACAGCCAGTTTCTTGTATCGAGACTGGCTCTAATGCAACGAGGGATATGCTGGGTTCCAAGAGATCCATTGTGTTAGGGGACTCTCTACTCAGGAGGTACAGACAGACGTTTCTGTGGCCAGCAGCAAAAATCAGAATGGTGTGTTGCCTCCCTGGTGCCAGGATCAAAAGATGGCTTAGAAAGGGGAGAGGGACCAGCAGGAGGTCATTGTACACATTGGTACCAATGACAGGAAGGAAAAAGGATGAGATTCTGAAGGGAGAATGTAGAAAGTTTGGCAGGAAGTTAAGAAGGAGCTCTTCAAGGGTAGTAATATCCAGATTACCCCCAGTGCTACGAGCTGAGAGTAGGAATAGGAGGATAGAGCAGATGAATGCATGGCTGAGGAGCTGGTGAATGGGAGAAAGATTCACATTTTTGGATCATTGGAATCTCTTCTGGGGTAAAAGTGACCTGTTACAAGAAGGACTGATTGCACCCGAATTGCAAAGGGACGAATATACTGATAGGGGGTTTTGCTAGAGCTGCTCAGGATGATTTAAAATAGTAAGGTGGGAGGGTGGGAACCAAGGAGATAATGAGGAAAGAAATCAATCTGAGACTAGTACAGTTGAGAAAAGCAGCAAGTCAAACAAACAGTCAGGGAAGGTAGGGGCAAAGCAGAGAACAAGGTAGGACTGGTAAATTAAACTGCATTTATTTCAATGCAAGAGGCTGAACAGGGAAGGCAAATGGACTCTGGGCATGGTTAGGAAGATGGGACTGGGATATCTTAGCAATTACAGAATGTGGCTCAGGGATGGACAAGATGTTCCAGGATACAAATGCTACAGGAAGGACAGAAAGAGAGGCAAAAGAGGAAGGCGAGTGGCATTTTTGATAAGGGATAACAATACAGCTTTACTGAGGGAGTATATTCCCAGAAATACATCCAGGGACATTTGAGTGGAACTGAGAAATAAGACAGGGATGATCACCTTATTGGGATTGTATTATAGACCCCCTAATAGTCAGTCATCGGAAAATTGAGATACATACTTTTAGGGAGATCTCAGTTATTTGTAAGAATAACAGTGTGTGTTTATGGTAGGGGATTTTAACTTGCCAAACATAGACTGGGACAGGATGTAAGTTTGCTCACCGAGTTGGAAGGTTTGTTTTCAGATGTTCCGCCACCATGCTAAATAACATCAGTGAGCCTCTGGTGAAGCACTGGTGGTGTGGACCATTTTTATTTATGTGTTTAGGTTTCCTCAGGTTTTCCTGTGGTGATTTCTTGCTCTTTTTCACAGGAGGTGGTAAATGGGATCCAAGTTAATGTAATCTTTGAAATGTTGGCATCATGGTAGCCCACAAACCCACCAATACACGAAAACAGCAGCTAATGAACTTGAAAGGCCCAATACAGACAACAAGCAAAATTAATGTCATTTACAAAATTCCTTGTAAGAACTGTAATAAGCACTACATCAGACAAACAGGCAGAAAACTAGCCACCAAGATATAATGAACATCAACTAGCCACAAAATGATATGACCCACTCTCACTAGTATCCTTACATATAGATAAGGAAGGATACCACTTCGACTAGGACATCCATCCTAGGACGAGCCAAACTGAGACATGTGAGAATTCCTAGAAGTATGGCATTCCAACTGGAATTCTAAACAAACATATTAACTTAGATCCCATTTACCACCCTCCTGTAGGGAAAGAACAGGAAATGACATCACCAACCCAAGGAAACCCAAACACAAACAAAAAGCAGGCCATAACACCAGTGCTTCATCCAGAGGCTCACTGATGTTTCGTCACCATACTAGGTAGCATCTGAAAACAAACCTCCGAGCTCAGTGAGCAAACCTACATCCAGAGCTACAAACTGGGCCACAACCCTTCTCAAAACTCGCTAATAGACTGGGACTACCACACAGTGTTAAAGATTTAGATGGAGAGGAATTTGTTACGTGTGCACAGGGAAATTTTGATTCAGTTTGTGGACATACCAAGAGAAAGTGCAAAATTTGACCTACTCTTGGGAAATACGGCAGGGCAGATGTCTGAGGCATCAGTGGGGGAGCGCTTTGGGGCTAGCAACCATAATTCTATTAGATTTAAAATAGTGATGGAAAAGGATAGACCAGATCCACAAGTTGAAGTCTTAAATTGCAGGAAAGCAAATTTTGACGGTATTAGGCAAGAACTTTCAAAAGCTGATTAGAGGCAGATGTTTGCAGGTAAAAGGGATGGTTGGAAAATGGGAAGCCTTCATAAATGAGATAGGGAGAGTGCAGAGAGAGTATATTCCTGTTAAGGTGAAAAGAAAGACTGGTAGGTGTAGGGAATGCTGGATGACAAAAGAAATTGAGGGTTTGGTTAAGAAAAAGGAGGAAGCATATGTCAGGAGACAGGAGAGATCAAGTGAATCCTTTGAAGAGTATAAAGGCAGTAGGAGTATATTTAAGAGGGAAATCAGGAGGGCAAAAAGGGGACATGAAATCACTTTGGCAAATAGGATTAAGGAGAATCAAAAAGGTTTTTACAATACATGAAGGATAAAAGGGTAACTAGGAAGACTATAGGGCTACTGAAAGGTCAGCAAGACTGCCTTTGTGTGGAGCCACAGGAGATGGGGGAAGATACTAAATGAGTATTTTGCATCAGTAAGTATTGTGGAAAAGGACATGGAAAATATAGAATGTAGGGAAATAGATGGTGACATCTTGAAAAATGTCCAGATTACAGAGGATCAAGTGCTGGAAACGCATAAAAAAGTGGATTAATCCTAGGACTTGATCAGGTGTATCCTAAAACTCTGTGGGAAGCAAGGGAAGTAATTGCTGGGCCCCTTGTTGAGGTATTTGTACCATCAATAGTCTCATGTGAGGTGCTGAAAGTCTGGAAGGTTGGCCAACATGGTGCCACTTATTAAGAAGGGTGGTAAGGACAAGCTAGGGAACTACAGACTGGTGAGCCAGACATCGGTGGTGGCAAGTTGTTGGATGGAATCCAGAGGGACAGAATGTATGTGAATTTGGAAAGGCAAGGACTGATTAGGGATAGTCAACATGGCTTTGTGCATGGGAAATCATGTCTCACAACTTGATTGAGTTTTTTGAAGTAATAATAAAAAGGATTGATGAGGGCAGAGTGGTGGATGTGATCTATGTGGACTTCAGTAAAGATGTTCGACCAAGGTTCCCCATGGGAGACTGGTTGGCAAGGTTAGATCTCATGGAAGACAAGGAGAACTAGCCATCTGGATATAGAATGGGCTCAAAACAAGGGAGAAAACAGAGGGTGGTGGTGGGAGGGTTGCTTGTCAGACTGGAGGCCAGTGACCAGTGGAGTGCCACAAGGGTCAGTGCTGGGTCCACTGCTTTTCATCATTTATATATATGGTTTGGATGTGAGCATTAGAGGTATAGTTAGTAAGTTTGCAGATGACACCAAAATTGGTGGTGTAATGAATAACGAAGGAGGTTACCTCAGATTACAACAGGACCTTGATCAGATGAGCCAATGGGCCGAGAAGTGGCAGATGGAGTTTAATTCAGATAAATGTGAGGTGCTGCATTTTGGGAAAGCAAATTTTAGCAGGACATATATACTTAAATGGTAAGGTCCAAGGGAGTGTTGCTGACAAAGAGACCTTTGAGGAGAAAGTGAGGACTGCAGATGCTGGAGATCAGAGCTGAAAATGTGTTGCTGGAAAAGCGCAGGTCAGGCAGCATCCAAGGAGCAGGAGAATCAACGTTTCGGGCATGAGCCATCCTGAAGAAGGGCTCATGCCAGAAACAGACCTTGGAGTGCAGGCTCAAAGCTCCTTGAAAGTAGAGTCACAGGTAGGTGGGATAGTGAAGGCAGCATTTGGTATACTTTTCTTTATTCAGAGTATTGAGTACAGGAGTTGGGAGGCATGCTGCAGCTGTACAGGACATTGGTTAGGCCACTGTTGGAATATTGAGTGCAATCTCGTCTCCTTCCTAATGGAAAAATGTTGTGAAACTTGAAAGGGTGCAGAAACGATTTACAGGGTTGGAGGATTTGAGCTCAAGGGAGAGGTTGAATAGGCTGGGGCTGTTTTCCCTGGAGCATCGGAGGCTGAGGGGGTGACCTTAGAGGTTTACAAAATTATGAGGGGCATGGATAGGATAAACAGACACACAGTCTTTTCCCTGTGGTGGGGGAGGCCAGAACTAGAGGGCTTAGGTTTAGGGTGAGAGCAAAGATACAGAAGAGATCTAAGGGCAACTTTTTCACACAGAGGATGGTAAGTGTATGGAATGGGCTGCCAGAGGCTAGTACAGTTGCAACATTTAAAAAAGGCATCTGGATGGGTATATGAATAGGAAGGGTTTGGAGGGATATGGGCTGGGTGCCGACAAGTGGGACTAGATTGGGTTGGGATATCTGGTCAGCATGGATGGGTTGGAGCAAAGGTCTGTTTCCATGCTGTACATCTCTCTGACCTTAAGGCACAGCAGAGGCATACATTTAAGAATACACTATAGGACACTAGTTTGTTTGGGTTACATTTGCTTTTAGATGTTCTAACTTGTGTATTCTTAGAATTATTTATTCAAATTATAGTTCATAGACAAAATAAAAACACAATGTTCCCATATGAAACATTGGGATTGTGAAGAACGATTTGAACACTGACCGGTATGAGAAACTTCTTCACTTCCTCTAGAGCATGTCCCATTCTTGCATATGCCTCGGATGGTGGAGCAAACACTTCAATCAATACATGGAGATCTTCATTAAGATGTGCATATTTTGATTCTCCACTTTTTCTTAGCTCTTCTTCCTTAATAAATATGGAGAGAAAAAAATTAGCTGACTTGATCAGTACATCACAATATTACTTCAAAGCTCTGGGTGTGGTGCAAGTGTTGTTTGTACTTTCAATTATTCTTTGTCCATACCTTTTTCAATATGTCTGGTATAGTGTATATTAAGACTGCAGTTGTTGTCACATACTTTGTACTGTAGAAATCTTCAACAGCACAGCATAAAAGTTGCCAAAGACCAAAAATAAATTTTGCAGCATTAATTTTTCTCACTTAAATCATATCTTCATGCAAGATGAGAAGATTTGTAGCTCAGGTGGAGGTTCACTCACTGAGCTGAAGGTTCATTTTCAGAGGTTTCATCACCATACTGGTAACATCAGTGAGCCTCCAGACTAACCACTGCTGATGATTCCTAATTTCTATTTATATGTTTGGGTTTCTTTGGATTGGTGGTGTAGTTTCTGGTGATGTCATTTCCTGTTCTTTTTCTCAGGTGATGGTACATCGGGTCCAAGTCAATTTGTTTGTTGAGAAGAGATTCCTCATCTCTGTCCAAACTGGATGATACTTTTATGGGAGAGTCTAGGATCAGCAGCCTTAATCTGTGTAAAGTAAGTAATCTCTGTCTATCCTGTTAATACCCTGAAGTATCTTGTATGTTTCAAGAAGGTAGTTTCTCATTCATCTAAACTGCAATGAGTACTGAACCCACGTGCCTACTCATTTCATAAGGAAACCCTTCCATACCTGGGATCAATCTTGATGAAACTATTCTGGACTGCCTTTAAATGGCATTATGTCTTTCATTAGATAAGGGGAGCAAAATTGCTCATGCCATTCCAAGAGTGATTTAACTAGTACCTTGCATAAGATTACCAAGATCTTTGTTTTTTAATACTCCATTCCCTTTGAAATACAGGTTGTTCTGCTATAATGCATGTTTCATTATCAATTTGCTATAACATGATTGATGAATTGGGGACACTGTTTAAATGGTGCTGCTGTTACATGATTTTCTTTTAGCATGGGACTGCACAAGAACAGAACTGCTAGGTTATAGCAGAACTAACTGTAAAAGGCAAACATTCAATTTTTCCTCCCTCTTACTGATTGAACCCTGATGTTAATTTTGAGATTTATGCATCAACATGTCTAAAACCCTTTGAGCTATAGCTTTCTGCAGTCTTTGTTTAAATAATATTTACCTCAGCAACCCATTTTGCCAAAGTGCATAACCAAATTATATTCCACCTACCAAGTTTTTGCCCAAACACTTAACCTGTCTTTATCCCATTATAGACTCCAAGGTCACCCTCATTATTTGTCTTAACATCGATTTTTGTGTCATCCACAAACTTGGTAACTGTACTTTCACCTCCCTCATCCAAGTCATTAAAATAAGTTTAAATAATGGTGGCCTCAGCACTATTTACCAATTGATATGCTGAAAATGCCCCATATCCTAATTCTGTCTTAATTGGTCAATCCTCTATCACTGCTAATATCTCCAAAATCATGGATGCTTCAGTGGTCTAACATGTGGTACCTTATTAAATGCCTTTGGAAGTCCAAATATTTTACATCTCCTGATCCTCCTTTTTTTCCTAGTCTTGTTATTGCATCAGAAAAATTGTACTAAATGTCAGGAATTTTCCTTTCATGAAAATGTGCTGACTCTGATTATGTTATGTATTTCTAAATGCTCAGCCATCGCATTCTTTATAATAAACACTAACATTTTCCCCAGTGACAGACATTAAGCTAAACTTGCCTTTCTGAATAAGGGTGTTACATTGGAAAACTGACAATCAGGAATTTTTCTAGAATATAAAGAATTTGTCAAAGATTACTAACACTATGATGATCCACTATGTCTTGCTGCATTCCATTAAATCGAAGGGACTTGTCAATATTTAACCTATTAGTTTCTATAGTACTTTTTCCTGTAGTGGTTATTATATTTTGTTTCCTCTTTTCCTTCACTACCTGGATTACTTGGTAATTTTGAAATGCTGTGCGTTTTCCAATAAGATGTTGAATAAATAATTTACATCATTGTGGCATTGCCATTTCCTTTTAATTTGAAGCTATTCTTAAAATCCCCGATTAACCATGGTCAGCTTATCCCCTTTCTAGTATCCTTCTTACTCATTGGGATACATCTTTTGTGAATCAGGATCTTTTTCCTTAAACATTTGCCGTTATTCAAGTGTAAACTCCTTTCCCAGTCCACTCCAGGTAACTCTGCCTTACTCATTAGTAAATACTGTTACTTAAATTCAGCATAGTTGTTTCTAACCCAAGTTTCTCACTCTCAAACTGACTGCTAATTTCTACTATGTTTTCTGGTCACTTTTCTAGAGGATCCTTTACTCAGTTATTTATCTGAACACATTCAACATCACGAGTTGCATTTGGAAGCAAACCAGTATCTCTTAAAAAGCAAGGCCCATTCTGTCCAGCCTAATTTTGGAACTGCTCACAGAAAATGATGGCAGAATACAAGATATTCTGACTGTACTTTAAGGAAATTAGATAATACCTATCATTAAGAGTCTAGAATATCCTCCAGCAAACTCTCAGAAGTTAGAGGATAGCCATGGCAGTCTAGGCTAAAATTTAACTTTGCAGACCTAAGTACAATGCCGTAACAAGTTCAATGACCTTAACAGTCAAAGTCAGTTAATGCATCTTCAAATGCCACATTTATCAATCAGCAGCCTTGCACATTGGAGCGTAATGGTGAACAGTGCCCTGCTTTCAATCAATAAATACTTAAGTGTAACGTCTCTATCGTTACCTCTCCCGTGCTAAAATGAACATTGCTACGATTCTCACAACCACATTTCTTAGATTGCACACGCTGCCTGTTAATCAGCCATTAAAGACATATCATCCAAATAAACTGTACATCTTCATTAAACATTCTTCCCCTCTCTCATACAAAGAAAGATATTGCATAATTGCTTTCTATCAGGGTATAGGCACTCACTATCATAGCACTGAGTCCACAGCCTCATTTAGAGTTTAAACAATGAAAGATAATATTTTCATAACTACCCTCCTTCTCTCATCTCATTTTTCAATATTACACAGGCCTAGACTTCTGTTTCCATGTTAAAGATGAGAGAGATATGGCTTACCTTCTAACCATATGTTGTGGAGGTAGCTTTTACCCTAAATTTTATTTTTAAGGTGATTTTAAGGTAGTGTTCCAAATTATTCAATTAGGCCACCAATAAAGTTTAATCAAGACACACTTTGTTCTTACAATGCAATTAAAATTTAACAAAAATAAAGAATCTTATAACTTCAAGATATGGCATACTTAACAAGACAATGTATTATTTAACTACCAGTCATCAACTGTTTCAATACAGGCAACATTCTGTATATCCATCCTTTGGCAAAATGCAATGCAGCAAAACATTAGGATTCTCACGTGCCTCTCCAGTCCAGTAAAAAGAAACAATCTGTCCCTGTGATTTCTCAGAAAATCTCTGTCCATGTCTTCAATCTAATAGCAATGCCTGCCCACTTATGATTCTTTTGTCTTCGCCTCAAAAACAAACACCCAGGGAGAAACCCTGCGTGGGTGGCACGGTGGTTAGCACTGCTGCCTCACAGCGCCTGAGACCCGGGTTCAATTCCCACCTCAGGCGACTGACTGTGTGGAGTTTGCACGTTCTCCCAGCGTCTGCGTGGGTTTCCTCCGGGTGCTCCGGTTTCCTCCCACAGTCCAAAGATGTGCAGGTCAGGTGAATTGGCCATGCTAAATTGCCCGTAGTGTTAGGTAAGGGGTATGGGTGTGTTGCGCTTCGGCGGGTCGGTGTGGACTTGTTGGGCCGAAGGGCCTGTTTCCACACTGTAATGTAATCTAATCTAAAAAAACCCAAAGCTATTTACAAACTACCAGCTGGGCATGACTGTGACAAAAGCCTTCTGCAAGAGAAACAGGGTTTCTTAAATGTACAGTATCATCACAGGGAGCAGAGTTAGAAAAGTACACAGCCCTGTGATCTTCATCTTTAAAAAGCAGCCTTCTTTTTGAATTTTGGACCCAAGGAAGCAAGCTACTTTGGGATTTGGATCCCCAAGATGGGATCGGCAGAAATTATACACAAAGTTAAACGTCAATTTCTTCACTGTGTCCCATACCTGACTACGCCTTGCCAATCTAGGCCCATCAACCTTTTATCTCTTAAATGCTTATGCTTATCTACTCATTCCGATCATTCACAACTCATTTGTTCCCAGTCAGTCATTCTCATTAATTTTTTTTTAAAAAGTACTATGTCAAGTTGTGCTAACTCATCTCCCACTCACCATCCTTTGTACTTCTCTCTCTCTCTCTCTTTCTCTCTCCATACTAATTCACCCATTATCAAGGATGGGTATTAATCAGGAGGCATAATGACAGGAAAGAAAGTGACGAGTCTGTTAGGTGTATTACACTGAAAAAACACAGACTGATAGAAAACAAGCATGCAATACAGTGAGATTTCAAGAACAAGTGCTTCTGAAAACAAACATCTCACTCAATTGTTGACCTGCATAAGTAGAAAAAAAGACATTTCATTTGTGGCTAGTACCCTGCATCAATAAACATCTCACTCAAGTACTTATACACCTTATATCAATAAACATATCCATTCAATATATATGTGAGACTATCCATCAACAGACAGCCCATTGTGAAAGTGGTATTTTGGGAAAAAATAATGTAAATTCTATAATAATTGTTTTATGTATTAACTACTCTGAGTAGTTTCTTGACAACTATCCAAGTCCCAAATGAGTTATACATAAATATGTCTTTGCTCATCGAACAGATCAAAAAAGCAAGTAATATAAACTACCAGTACTTGCCCTTTACTCTCACTCCGACATATGCAACCTAATCCCCTCAGCCCACTCACCACAACCCTTCAAACGGTCAACTTAGTGCTTACTTCCATTCGCCACCCTTTCCTTCTTTATCCATGCCACCTCATTGAGAGAATGAAACTCCAAAGGAGTTTGATATCTTCCAGGATAAAGCAGCTGCTTTACTAGCACCCCATCTAACACCTTCAGTATTTACTCCTTTCACCACCCACACATACAAGGAGCAATGTGCAAAGTTCATCCTAGGATGCACATGTGGGGAGGAACTCCAAGGTTCTGAGCACATTGATCAGCATGCCAATTTCAGCATTGATGTCTGCTTCCAGATTTGAGGACTATGCAGTGGGAAGGAAATTAGACAGAATGCTGGCAATGTACAACACCTAGAAGATACTTTGCAACAATTCTCTAAGGCTCCTTTAACAGCATCTTCCAAACCCACATCTCTGTCACCAAGGTAGCAGTTATATGGAATTACCTGCAAGTTCCCCTTTAAGCAACTGGTCATCCTAACTTCGAACTACAATCACCGTAACACCTACAGCTCTCTCCAGCTCAGCTAACCTAATACTACCACCCACATCTGACTGCATTGTGGTTCCCTACTCTGGAGATTCCAAAATTCCATATCAGTAGAGGCAGCTGATCAATCAGTAGCCACCTATCACCAGAAGCCGCACATGCATGAACTACAGTTCACTCAGATTTACAGCACAGAAAGAGACCCTTCGGTCCAACTCATCCATGCCAACCAGATATCCTAATCTAATCTAGTCCCATTTACCAGCACTTGGCTCATATCCCTCTAAACTGTTCCTATTCATAAACCCATCCAGATGACTTATAAATGTTGTAATTGTACCAGCTTCTATCAATTCCTCTGTCAGATCATTCCATATATGCACCACCCTCTGCATGAAAAAAATTTGCCCCTTGGAAATTTTCCACTCTCAACCTAAATCTATGCCCTCTATTTCTGGACTCCCCCCACCCGAGAAGGCACTTTGTATATTTATCCTATCCATAAACCTCTACAAGTTCACTCCTCAGCCTCCGATGATCCAGAGAAAAACAGCCCCAGCCTATTTAGCCTCTCCCTATAGCTCAGATCCTCCAGCCCTGGCAACATCCTTCCGAATCTTTTGTGAACCCTTTCAGATTTCACAATATCTTTCCGATACCTGTGGAATGAGAAGCCGGTTCAGGTTAGGACTTGTGATTTCCAACAAATCACAACATTTTTCACCATGGTGAAGATGCTCCCTGTTCTGGCAAAAATTGGGCCACAATCTGTTCAGATTTACAATGTGCAGATGGGTTTAGGCATTCACATTTTATTTCATCTCTTCACTCAATCCTAATCCCTTCATGTACCTGAAAGGACAGAGACAGAAGAGCTGTAAACTGGAAGAACAGTGGTCAGGAGGAAGTGGAAGTAGAAGGCCAGAAATAGTGGAGGAAAGACTCTAAAGCCACCTACAGATGACAACTCAGACTTTGGCAATCTGTTCATTTGAAACCTTACTGAAAGAATCTACACAAGGAAGGCCACCAGATTGAAGTGGTTGGTCATCAATGTAAGCATAGCATGGGTGTTAGACCCCTATAGGGTAAAGTTGCATAGAACGGTGTCTTGGAGGATTCAGATCAGGACGTCAATAGGACAATGTCCAGAAGGCAGCGGACAGGCATACAAATCAAATGCTTGTTGCATTGGGAAGCTGTCAGATAGCCGTCAGTCACCTTCAAAAGGAGGATATTTGCCATCTTTAGGAAACACTAATAAGCAGGGTCGTCGCTTGCAAAACTGAAAAAGAACAGGTTTTATTTTTGAGTCTTTGGAATTTTCTCAGAGCAGAAGAGTCAAGATTATTGACTATTTTTGAGGCAAAGCTAGATGGATTCTTGATAAAAAGACAAATCATTGTTATCTGGAACAGATATGGGGAGTCTGAATGGCCTCCTCCGGATCCAAAGACGTATGCGCATATCTCCCAAACTGAAAATCAGCAGGCTTTTGTCGGCCTTGCTGTAGCACCCCTAGGGCAAAAGCATGTGGAGATTCGCACTAAAAGGAACGTATGAGCACACTTCTGTTGAATAGCTTAATTTATAAAACCGATTTCATATAATTTACGTAACAGCAAATTTTGTTTTGCGGTCAACGAGACAGAAGTAGTGTGGGAATGTTTTTAAAATTCACTCGTGAGGCATGAGTATCACTGGCAGGTCATCAGTTACATGGCTAGTGAAATTATTTGATGTTGATTGCATTGGTACTGCACTTTGATAAACTAATGACAGTGAGCCAGTTGGAAAGGAGATATGTCGGTTTCTGACTTCCCTCTTTTCTGTACTCAAGAGCTGTGTCCTCATGATCGCAAAAGGCTTACATAACAGACAATTGCAAATTATGACACAAACTATGCCAAGTATTGCAGGGTGCTTCTGGAAGTGTCTACTAATGCAAGCCCTGCTTAAAGATCCCAATGGTCTGCTCAATTATATTTTGTACAGAAGTTTCATTTTCTTTATTTGCGTCCTGGCTGCAAGTGGGTTGCTCAGCAAAGTAATCAGTCACATGGTTAGCAGATACCCATTCTTGTTCTGTAACCAGATTCTGATTTGTTTTGATGTTCAAGTGCAGATGGTATAGCACAACAAAACATAAGAATGTCAAGATCGAAGGCATGATGAATGGACTACAGTTGCACATCAGCTAGACTTTGAGGGAATGCAATTCCTTCTAATTGCAATATATTTCAGAATTTACGATATCAACAAAAAGATGTGCACACAGTCAATGACACTTTGGAGTAGCTTCAAAGCCATATGCTCATACGGCTTTCTCTGCATTCAATTCTCTGCGATCCTCCCCTACAAAACAACGGATGGCAACTGGGCAACATTCCAAACACTGACTACTCCAGCCTGAAAGAAGTCAGACACATTTAGGTTAAATACCTTAGGCCCCAGAGTCAGTGATAGTGTCATCCCAGTCCTACCTGAGGCTGCAAGTCTTCGTTCAATAAATAACACCAAAAAAAATTTCCTTAATGAGAGAGTTACATAACAGCGTTCCAAACAAGAGGTTGAAGTTAAAACAAATTCTCCCCGAAAACCCTGGGCTCAAGGAATCCTGCAAGAGGGCTTATTCCCCTTAGCCTCCCTCTATAAGCAGTTAGTCCTCCTATATGTCAACTCTGTGCATTTTTCCTTGTTATACTGCACTCAAGTGGGAAAAAAATTACTGCAGCCAGGTCGGATGCAAGCAGAAATCTTAAGAAGTCAGAATCACATTACAGAATCATAGAATTATTATAGATCAGAAGCCATTTGATGCACTGTATCTGTGCTGGCCCTCTTAAACAGCGATTCCAGGACTTCCATTTTCCCCCATCTTCTTTCCACACCACTACACATTCTTCCTTTAAGTACTTGGAATATGTAGAAAAAAAAAGTCGTGCTACAGATTCAGACCACCCTAACCATTATGGCTGGAAATGTGTTGCTGGAACAGCGCAGGTCAGGCAGCATCCAGGGATCAGGAGAATCGACGTTTCGGCATAAGCCCTTCCTAAAGAAGGGCTTATGCCCAAAACGTCGCTTCTTCTGTTCCCTGGATGCTGCCTGACCTGCTGCGCTGTTCCAGCAACACATTTTCAGCTCTGATCTCCAGCATCTGTAGACCTCACTTTCACTTCACCCTAATCATTATGTCTGCTAACAAAATTAAATGACTAATCCTATTTTCCAGCATTCCGTGTGTATCCCTTAAAGCTCAGACTTTAGGTGCAATCCATTCACATTTTAAATTGAGTTGAGTGTTTCTACTTTCATTACCCTTTCAAGCAGCAAGTTCCAGGTATCTACCAATCCTGTGGGTATAAGCATTTTCCACACCTCTCCAGGAAATATTGTAAACCTATGCTTCCTGACTTCTCGAACCCAGGACCTCTTCCATCACTCTACTCAGGCCTCTTAAAAATGTTGTACACAGTTTCCCCTCAGCCTCTCCTATTCCAATGCAAACACCCTAGCTTTTCCATTCTTCCGTAACTGCTGCAAAATAATCACAAGAATCCAGAAGCAAGGTCTTTACTACATGTCAACCAATTTGCTATAGATAAAAAGATGATTAGCACTACTACTGGACTACTAATTCAGAGAACATGTAACATTGTGTGGATTAGGATTTGAATCTTACAACAATAGACTTTTAATTCAAATTCTAAAATAATGATCATGAATTAAACCATTGTCCATTATTGTAAGACCCCATCACTAATATTCTTAAAACTGCCATCCTTGCCGGGACAGGTATTGATTTGATCCAGAACCACAGCAATGTCTTAACTGCTGTGTGAAGATGGACCATTAAGCCATTCAGTTGTATCAATGACTTAAAACAAAAGTCTCCAAAAAGAAGAAGAGGGATGAAGCCCGACAGGTCACTTGGCGTCAAATAAGGCACCAGAAATATGACAGCAGCCAACTCAGCCCCATTAACCATGCAAGGTCCATATCAAACCTGGAGAGCTGTGGATATAGATTTGCTTGTTGAGCTGGAAGGTTTGTTTTCAGACATTTCGTCACCATACTAGGTAACATCAGGGTTCACTGATGTTACCCAGTATGATGACCAAATGTCTGAAGACAAACCTCCCAGCTCAGCAAGCAAACCTACATCCAGGACATCAACCTTAGCTACAAATCTTCTCAAAACCCTGGAGAGCTGTCTCAACCCAATAGTCATACTTTCAGAATCATACCTTTCTCACCAGCAGGTCAACATAGAGATGTACAACATCGGAACAGACCCTTTGGTCCAAACCGTCCATGCCGAATAGATATCCCAACCCAATCTCGTCCCACCTGGCCAATATCCCTCCAAACCCTTCCTATTCATATACCTATCCAAATGCCTTTTAAATGTTGCAGTTGTACCAGCCTCCACCACATCCTCTGGCAGCTCATTCCACACACGTTCCACCCTCTGCATGAAAAATTTGCCCCTTAGGTCTCTTATCTCACCCTAAACCTATGCCCTCTAGTTCTGGACTCCGACTCCAGGGAAAAGACTATTTACGCTATCCATGTCCCGCAATTTTGTAAACGTCTAAGGTCACCCCTCAACCACTGACAGTCCAGAGAAAACAGCCCCAGCCGGTTAAGCCGCTCCCTATAGCTCAAATCCTCCAACTCTGGCAACATCCTTGTAAATCATTTCTGAACCCTTTCAAGTTTCACAACATCTTTACGATTGGAAGATTCAGAATAGCACGCAATATTCCAATAGTGGCTTAACCAATATCCTGTACAGCCACAACATAACCTCCCAACTCCTGTACTCTATGCTGACCAAGAAAGGAAAGCATACCAAACACCTCCTTCACTATCCTATCTACCTGCATTCCAAGGTCTTTGTTCAGCAACAGTCCCCAGGACCTTACCGTGAAGTGTATAAGTCCTGCTAAGATTTTCTTCCCTAAAATGCAGCATTTCACATTTATCTGAATTAAACTCCATCAGCCACTTCTCAGCCCTTTGGCCCATCTGGTCAAGATCCTGTTGCAATCTGAGGTAACCCTCTTCGCTGTCCACAACACCTCCAATTTTGGTGTCATCTGCAAACTTACTAACTGTACCTCTTATGCTCACATCCAAATCATTTATGTAAATGACAAGTAGAGGACCCAGCACCGATCCTTGTGGCACTCCACTGGTCACAGGCCTTCAGTCTGACAAACAACCCTCCACCACCACCACCCTGTCTTCTACCTTTGAGCCAGTTCTGCAACCAAATGGCTAGTTCTCCCTGTGTCCATGAGATCTAACCTTGCTAACCAGTGTCCCATGGGGTTATCTTGTCAAGCACCTTACTGAAGTCCATATAGATCACATCTACTGCTCTGCCCTCATCAATCCTCTGTTACTTCTTCAAAAACCTCAATCAAGTTTGAGAGATATGGATTTCCTACACACAAAGCCATGTTGACTATCCCTAAATCAGTCCTTGCCTTTCCAAATACATGTACGTCCTGTCCCTCAGGATTACCTCCAACAACCTGCCCACCACAGAGGTCTGGCTCACTGGTCTGTAGTTTCCTGGCTTGTCCTTATCACCCTTCTTAAAACAATGGCACCACGTTTGCGAACCTCCAGTCTTCTGGCACCTCACCGGTGACTTTGATACTACAAATATCTCAGCAAGAGACCCAGCAATCACTTCTCTAGCTTCCCACTGAGTTCTCAGATACACCTGATCAGGTCCTGGGGATTTATCCACCTTTACCAGTTTCAAGATATCCAGCACTTCCTCCTCTGTAATCTGGACATTTTGCAAAATGTCACCATCTATTTCCCTACAGTCTAGATCTTCCATATCCTTTTCCACAGTAAATACGGATGCAAAATATTCATTTAGTATCTCGACATTTTCTGCGGCTCCACACAAAGGCCACCTTGCTGATCTTTGAGGGACCCTATTCTCTCACTAGTTATCCTTGTGTCCTTAATGTATTTGTAAAAACCCTTTGGATTTTCCTTAATTCTATTTGCCAAAGCTATCTCATGTCCCCTTTTTGCCCTCCTGATTTCTCTCTTCAGTATACTCCTACTTTCTTTATACTCTAAGGATTCACTCGATCTATCCTGTCTATACCTTAAATATGCTTCCTTTTTCTTAACGAAACCCTCAATTTCTTTCATCATCCAGCATTCCTTATACTTACCAGCCTTTCCTTTCACCCCGACAGGAATATACTTTTGCTGGATTCCAGTTCTCATTTCTGAAGGCTTCCCATTTTCTAGCCGTCCCTTTACCTACGAACATCTGCCTCTAATCAGCTTTTGAAAGTTCTTGCCTAATACCGTCAAAATTTAGAACTTCAACTTTTAGATCTGGTCTGTCCTCTTCCATCACTATTTTAAAATTAATAGAATAATGGTCGCTGGCCCCAAAGTGCTCCCCCACTGACACCTCCGTAATCTGCTCTGCCTTATTTCCCAAGAGTAGGTCAAGTTTTGCACCTTCTCTCGTAGGTACATCCACATACTGAATCAGAAAATTGTCTTGTACACACTTAGCAAATTCCTCTCCATCTAAACCCAGTCTATGTTTGGAAAATTAAAATCCCCCATCATAACTACCCTATTATTCTTACAGATAGCCGAGATCTCCTTACAAGTTTCTCAATTTTCCTCTGACTATTAGGGGGTCTATAATAAAATCCCAATAAGGTTATCATCCCTTTCTTCTCAGTTCCACTCAAATAACTTCCCTGGATGTATTTCCGGGAATATCCTCCCTCAGCACAGCTGTAATGCTATCCCTTATCAAAAAAGGCCACTCCTCCTCTTCTCTTGCCTCCCTATCCTTCCTGTAGCATTGTATCCTGGAACATTCAGCTGCCAGCCCTGCCCATCCCTGAGCCATGTTTCTATAATTGCTATGATATCCCAGTCCCATGTTCCTAACCATGCCCGGAGTTCATCTGCCTTCCCTGTTAGGCCCCTTGCATTGAAATAAATGCAGTTTAATTTATTAGTCCTACCTTGTCCCTGCCCATTTGACTCATTTCTGTTCTCAACTGTACCAGTCTCAGGTTGATCTCTTTCCTCACTATCTCCCTGGGTCCTACTAGTTTACATCCTCCCGAGCAGTTCTAGCAAATTTCCCTTCCAATTTAGGTGCAATCCGTCGTCCTTGTACAGGTCACTTCTACGCAAAGAGATTCCAATGATCCAAAAAAGTGAATCCTTCTCCCATACACCAGCTCCTCAACCATGCATTTATCTGCTCTATCCTCCTATTCATGCCCTCATTAGCTTGTAGCACGAGGAGTAATCCAGATATTACTACCCTTGAGGACTGCTCTTGAAATTTCTGCCTAACTCTCAAATCTCCCTTCAGAATCTCAACCTTTTCCCTTTCAATGTCGTTGGTTCCAATGTGGACAACGACCTCTTGCTGGCCCTTCTTCCCTGTGAGAACATTCTGCACCCTCAGACATCCTTGATCCTGGCCCCAGGGAACAACACCATTCTGCTTTTTCACTACTGGCCACAAATGTCTGTCTATACCTCCGACTACAGAATCCCCTAACACAATTGATCTCTTGGAAGCCGACGTACCCCTCATTGCATTACAGTCAGTCTCAATACCAGAAACTTGGCTGTTCGTGCTATGTTCCCCTGAGAATCCATCACCCCCTACATTTTCCAAAACAGCATACCTGTTTGAATTGGGTATATCCACAAAAGACTTTTCCTGGAGTTAACCCATCTATTGACTGTATCTGAGACTGTCACCGCATCCTATAACTGCCATCCATCACATACTATTACAAATTCCTCATCGCTTGTAACGGTCTCTCCATTCCATCGATCCATTCGATCTGATAAGATTTGCATCCAACAGCATTTATGGCAGATATAATCCGCAGTAACCCTTAAACTCTCTTTAAACTCCCACATCTGTATCATGCATATCACTGTACTAAAGGCCATTTTTGCTCCATCACAATCTACAGACCCAGAAAATAACACCATCTTATTCCTCTACAAAACACTGCCCCAGGTTAAAAAAAAAAGCCATAACTATTAATTTAAGTTTAATCAAGAGACATATAGGAGGTGGTGACAGCCTAATATACAGTTGGACTCGGAGGCCTCAATAGTGCTGAGAGTGTATCTACACCAAATGCACGACAGCAGTTCAAAATGATAGCTCACCACCACCACCTTCAAGGGTAACTAAGGATGGGAAATAAATGCTGGCCCAGCTAGAAATGCCCATATTCCACAAAATACCACTAAAAACACCACTAATCTTGGCAATAAAAGTTGAAAATAATCGATAATCAGCGGTAACAGTTGTCCTTCATGCTGAATATATTCTCAATACAAACATCACATCAGGTGGATACACTTAACAGTGACCTGTATACACTGCACTATGTTTAAATGTGTAATTAGACACCAATTTGGACCAAAAAAAGCACTTATAGCATCAAAAATGTGGATGTTTTAGAGTAACATTGTATTCAATAATTCTGCAATAAAACCAAAGCTGCCGAGGAGGAATCTGTCCCTTTTGCATTCCAGGTTGGGTTTCAAAGCACTGGGGGAAAAACAAAATTAAAATTGCTTGGTACAAACTTTCCCACACAGAACTATTTTAATCTATGGGCTACAATTGTTTGTCGACTGCACAACATTTCTCAGTCACAGGTAATCTTGATAACTCAAAAAGATAATAGTATCTGCTTAAGGTAGTGACATCTAGCTTTGCTTTTATGACTGGTTGCTGTGCACAGGAATGAAACACCAAATTACTTACTATAAATTTGGCACTGATGTTAAATGCGTTCTAGAACAATGTGGGCATTTAGTATTTATTACATCAAATTGGGAATTATCCCAAAATGTTTTTCATTGCAGTGTGCAAACTAAGCTGGACAGCAGCAATTTCTGAATAGCACATGTCACTTCAGGTGAGCTGGTACTGTTAAAACAGTATTCCATGAAACTTTCAAGATTTCAAAATTAAAAACTTTGGCCACAACAGGAAACCAAAAAGGAACAAAAACAGACAAGTGTAACTCAGTATACCTTGTCTATAAAAAGAAGATTAATAAACACACAAGGCAATATCTATATCTACCACTATTAGGTAAGTAACCTTAACTCTTCACTTTAAAAGCTTGCACAATTGAAATTATGGCTCAGTTAATAGGCTTTAAGTAACATTTTCAGAACAGCAACAAAAATCAAAACTCAAGCAGTCATATTAATTTTGTCTGCAAAATATTGCTTCATTATCCCTACTCCAATCATTGGCTCATCATAGAGTTTGCAGAAAGCAAAATGATTCAACATTTTTACCAAATGAAATTATTTCTTAAAATGTGCTACACCCAAATTTGAGCTCAAACTATAGTTTTTAAAACTTTAAAAGATTAACTTTGGACAGCTTTCTTTGAATTCAATAGCTTTTAAAGCACGTCTGCAAAGAATAAATCCATATCAGGAGGTCAGAATTAATGCATTGCCCTGTACTTGGAAAAGTAAAGTATTCAGGTCTTCCAGTATTGTACCCAAAAACAATTAAACTAATTAATTTCAATATCCATCACAAATATAAATGATCCCAGATATGGAGAGATTTTCTAATGAGAAAAGATGCAGTAGGGACTGAACGGATTGGAGATTGGAAGAACGAGAGGCAACCCTATTGAAACATGCAAGATTCTTACTGGACCCAACTAGGTAGATGCAAAAAGGTTGTTTCCCCTTGCAGGAATACCTGTGGACCAGGGGCCACAATATCAGAGCAAGGGCATCACCGGGGAAGGGGGGGGGGGGGGGGGGGGGGGGAAAGGGGAGGGGGAGAGGAGGAGGAATTTCTCCTCTTGGAGGGTAATTAATTTGTGGAATGCTTTACTGCAGAGCGCTATAGAGTCTGGGTCATGAATTATATTCAGGAAATAAGAGTTTAAAATCATTTAGGGAATTGAGGTTTAGTTGTATAAAGCAAGAAAGTGAAGTTGAGGATTATCATTATCAGTCAAGATCTGACCTGTAGACCTCATGGGGTGAATAGCTTACTTCTATTCCAACTTGTGGTTAGGAGATAGGTACCTAATTTCCTTCCATTTCTGTACTGTCACGTTACTGATGAGTAAGAAAGAATTGGTGGACAATCCTGGAGTGGCAACTTTACGGAATGGTGAAGAACAATAATTTTGTGGCGTGCTCTTTGCCTTTCCTTAAGGTTTCTATGACCTATTCAGCGAAGTCCCTTGGATCCTGAAAGCCTTTAATTAGAAAGTTAAAAAGTAAAGTTTTGAGTTTCTATTACTGATTTAAACATGGCTCCCTTCTTTCTCTACTTACCAAACTTATGCGCCCTGCATGAGTATTACTCAGGGGCAATTAACTGATACTTAGCCAGGTATGGGTACCAGACAGACTGACAGGCAGAAAAAGGCTTAACATCACAACACTAACAATATTAACTACAACAAACAATACCTGCCCTGTCAGCAATGTCAACAGCAGACAATATATAAACTAAATAAATAACTGAATGTAAGATGCAAAAAAAAAAAGTATTGGAATATTATGTTTTATTTGCAGCAAATGTATTCCTTTTCAATTAGGGTTCTCACTAACAAGAACTCGGAGAACAAAGCTATTTGCTGGTGATCAAAAATCTGAATATATTTAAGGCTAAGTTAGATAATAACTCAGCCATAATTGTTTTCTATGGAAGAGCACTTTAATGGTTCTGAAAGTGATCTTTGATCTTTAAATTTTATGAACACACAAAATTGAAAGTTTACAATCTTAACAGACAGCAGCAATAAATTGTCACAAACCACTTTTCATTTGATATACTCCAACCAACACTGCAGAACAAGTCAGAAGCAGGTGGAGAAAGACAAACAGACAAAAAAATACTGCCAATAATCTTTGAGTGACAAATGTTAACAAATCTCACCTTTGCTTTGTCTCGCATGGATCCTTTACCTAAAATGGACATTTTTGTCAGCGTTTCTTCCTGCAACCGCTTCAAAGAATTGCCACGTGGACCCAACAGTTTACCAACAAAGTTAAACTGCAAGAAGTGAGGAAAAAATAAGAAAACAAAACATTAATTCACAAATATTTCTTAGAAAAAAGAAAATTGTCATATAGTTAAATGGCAAGTACAGTTAGTGCACAATTCTCTTTTAAAAGAACAAGGACAAACCAGAAACTAACATTTCCTTTAATAAAAAAAAGTTAATATTAGAATCACTGCAAACTATACAATTTTACAGTAACTGTTTTTCACTCTCAATGAACTCACCAACATGCTTTCTCTTGATTAAGGTTTGGCGGTGGGGTGTGGGGGGGGGGGGGGGGTGCTGGAGTCTACTGACTCAAAGTAAGTCTCATTAATGTCTTTTATATGGCAGGTTTCAAGCTTCACACCAGGTGATGTGCCTGGCAATGCACTTAGTGACAAAATTTCGTTGCACTATTCTAACATTAGAGTTGTGTTGGATTAGATTTATCATCAAACTTTGCACCCCCTGACCAATGAAATTATTTCTCAACTTCAATATTGCATGGAGTTCAACAAAATAATGATACCGCACTTGCCTACTTTGCCTTTTAAATTTGGTTGGGATTCTAGTGCAGGAAAACGAGAAGCCAATCATCTGGCAAAAAAAATTGTATAATCTCAATATATTCTAATTTGGTTTCTTGTTTTCCTGCACTAGAATCCCACCTGATAAGAGGCAAAGTAGCCAAGTGCAGTATCATTATTTTGTTGAACTCCATGCAATATTGAAGTTGAGAAATAATTGCGATTGTCAGGGGGTGCAAAACTTGATGCTCTTAACAAATCTAATTCAACATAATGTCAGAAACTAAAATGTCTTAAGGTTGGACATTAGTTATAAGGCGGACATTTACTGCTCATCTGTGGATGTCCCATGATGCTGGCTGTAGCCATTCTGTAAAAAACTCGTGGGTCTAGCAGTGATTCTAACTTAGAGATTTTCATGATTTTGACCTAAAAACAAGGCTAATTGAATAGGTCTGATACTATCAGTCACAGACTATTTTAACTCTTGATGAATTTTCAAAAGATTTTTTATAAGATTCATCAATTGACATATGGGGTCACTGACATTCAATGCTGATCCCTACTCTAGATGATTAATCAAAGCCTCTGAATTATTATGATATTGCTCCCATGTTGTCCTTATCCTTCTCTAAAAGGGGAAGTTAGAATAGGAGAGTCCCTTCCATGGGAGGGGAACATTAAAGGCTAGGGCAGCATAATTGGTCATCAGTAAATGAGCTTCAGAAGGTAGCAGTGAGCCAGCACCTTGAACAACTGCTGATGCCCTTCGAAAAGATTGTACATAGTGCTGTTCAAAAGAGTATTGGAGCATTTTTATCCAGCAACAGTAGAGGAATGGTAATATAGTTCCAAGTTAGGATGGTGTAGTCCATGCAACTGGAGGTAGAGGTTACAGGTTTTAAAAAGATACTGCCAAAGAAGATTTGGTGACTTGCAGTAGTGGAGCTTGTAGGTGCTATCCACTACTGTCACTACACAATTCTTGGAATGAATGATGTGATTGGATAGGCTGTAAATCAAAGTGCCTCTAGGGTTTGTTTGGCTAGTACCATTACGTTTCTAGAAGAGAGTGTACCCCATGCCATTGATCGTGGAAATTCAGCAGGAGTAAAGCAACAATGTCAATGTCATATGTTAAGAAATTACATTGCGAAATACAAATATTACATGCCACTTATTAGCCAAATCTGATAAATGTCCAGCTCTTGCTGCACATAGATACTGAAGTACTTCAGTATCTGAGGAGAATCAATTAGTACTGAAAACTACAATCAGCAAACATTCCCATTTCTGGTTTTATGATGGAGAGAAAGTCATTGATGAAGTAGCTGAAGTTGGTAGGTCCTAGAACATTACTTGAGGAACTCCTGCAACATTTCCCTGTAGCGGGGAGAGGTGCTGTCAAAGCTAGGTTGGACAAATATAATGTAACTTCCTACAGATAATATATACTGCAAGTATTTTTTTAAAATAAACTTGTTCAGACGTGATGCAAATCTGGAACAGGTGGGACTTGAACCTATGTCTCCTAGCATAGAGGTAGCTCATTGGGAAAGGTCAGTAACAGAAACACCAATTAAACAAATATTAGTTTTACATTCTTGAAAAATTGATGTCTCAACATGGATAAAACTCATCTATTAACATAAAAGAAAGAGTTCGAGGCATAAGATCAATGATATATTGAAGTATTGATCTAGACACTGGAACCAATGGAATCCAAAGTTATGGATCCCTCAAAATTTCTTCAGTAATATCACAGGACAAGTGCCAAAATTAGGAGAGCATGCCACAGACTAGTCAAGCAACAGACCAACAGTCATACACAATTGGGAGAAATCAGATGGCAGATCAAAAAGGTGGGCAAGGAAACCTCATGTTGATTACCATCTCACACACACTTCAAGCTGATTAATCAGTACTCTATCATGTCAAAAAATATTTGGAGGAATGACTGAAAGTAGCAAGGGCCCAGAATGTGCTCTGGGTGGGCAATTTCACTGTTCATCACAAAGAGTAGCTTGATGCACCACAACTGACTGAATTGGTAAAGCGCAGAGGATCAGGTAGCATCCATGGAGCAGAAGAATCAATGTTTCTTGCATAAGTTCTTCATCAGGAAGGTCATTCGTCATTCTTCATTCCTGACGAAGGGCTTATGCCTGAAACGTTGATTCTCTTACTCCTCGGATGCTGCCTGACCTGCTGTGCTCTTCCAGTGCCACACTTCTCAATTCTGATCTCCAACGTATGCAGTCCTCACTTTCTCCACAACTGACTGAAACTGACCAAGTCCTAAAGGACATAGCTGTTTTACTGAGTCTACACAATTGGACAGAGAACCACAAAGAACAAAAAAACCACACATACTTGACCTCAATTTGAACCGCAAACAATAAATGCTGGAGATCACAGCCGGTCAGACAAAATCCAAGAGGAGATAGAGCAAGCTTAAATTTCAAGCTAACCAACTCCCCAGCTCGGCGAATATACCCACAAGAACTGGAAACAGCAGCTGAGATGCAAATCTTGAAGACCTATGCAGCTAATTAATCAGAGGAGCAAATAATTGGATGTACGTTTGCTCGCTGAGCTGAGAGGTTCATTTCCAGATATTTCGTCACCCTACTAGGTAACATCTTCAGTGGGCCTCCGGGCGAAGCAGTGTACATGATTCCTGCTTTCTATTTATGTATGTTTCTTTGGGTTGGTAATGTCATTTCCTGTTCTTTTTCACAGGGGTGGTGGATAGCATCTAATTCGATGTGTTTGTTGACAGAGTTCCAGTTGGAATACCATGCTTCTTGGAATTCTCATGCATGTCTTTGTTTGGCTTGTCCTAAGATGTATGTGTTGTCCCAGTCAGAGTGATGTCCTTCCTTATCTGCATGTAAGGATACTAGTGAGAGGGTCATGTTTTGTGGCTAGTTGGCATTCTTGTATCCTGGTGGCTAGTTTTCTGCCTGTTTGTCCAATATAGTGTTTGTTCTAGTTCTTGCACGGAATTTTGTAATAGACATTATACATGCAACAAGCAAAACTAGGGTCTTTCAAGTTCATTAGCTGCTTGTGTGTGTTGGTGGGTTTGTGGGCCACCACGATGCCAAGGATTGAGTAGTCTGGCAGTCATTTCCGACATGTCTTTGATGTAGGGGAGAGTGGCTATGCTTGTTTGGGTTTGTTGCTGAGAAAAATCAGTAGACCGTTCATTGGGTACTCGTTCTTTTTGAATACACAGTATGGGTGATTTTCCTTTGCTCTGCATAATTCCTGTGCTGCAGTGTGTTTTGGCTCTTTGAAATAACTTCTGATGCAGTGTTGTTTGTGGATGTTGGGATGGTTGCTTATGTAGTTCAATATTTGGTCTGTATGTGTTGTTTTCCTGTAGATGCTGGTTTGAAGTTCCCCACTGGCTGTTTGCTCTACTGTGACATCAAGGAATGGCAGTTTGTTGTTGTTTTTCTCCTCTTGTGAAGGTTATGCCAATAAGGGATTATTGATGGTCTTGAATGTTTCCTCTAATTTGTTTCATTTAGTGATGACAAAGGTGTCGTCCACGTAGTGGACCCAAAACTTGGGTTGGATAGTTGGCAGAGCTGTTGGAGTCTCTGCATTACTGCCTCTAAGAACAGGAAATGATGTCACCAACCCAAAGAAACCCAAACATAAGTAGAAAGCAGGAATCATGTACACTGCTTCACCTGAGGCCCACTGAAGATGTTACTAATAGGGTGAGAAAATCTCTGGAAATGAACTTCCCAGCTCAGCGAGCAAACCTACATCCAGCACCTCAACTTGAGCTACAAATCTTCTCAAAACTCACTGAGCAAATAATTGTTAGACAATAATCACTGACATTCCAAAGAAAATTAAATCCAACCAACCTATTACTGTCCTATTAGTCTACTCTTAATTATCAGCAGTGATGAAAGTAGTCATTGGCAGTCCTTTCAAGTGGCATGTGCTAAAGAATTATTGCTCATTGATACTCAGTTTGTGTTTTTTCAGGGTCATTCAACTCCGAACTCATGACAGCATTGGTTCAAGACAAAACAGCCAGACTCTAGGAGCAGGGGGTGAGTGACTACTCTTAACACCAGGGCAGCATTTGACACAATAGAGCAAAGAGCCCTAATTGAATTGGAGTCAATAGGAATCAGGTTGGAGTCAAAATTAACACAAATTAAAGATGGTTGTAATTGGAGTTTTTCAGGATTGTACCCAAGACCCAACTGTCTTCAACTGTTTCAATGACCATCCCTCCATCGTAAGGGTCAGGAGTGGGGATACTTGTTAATGATTGCTCAACATTCAACACCACTCAGGATTCTTCAGACACTGAAGCAATCTAAATACATATGTAGCAAGACCTGGACAACATCCAAGTACAGGCTGTTAAGTGGAAAGTAACATTTATGACACACAAGTACGAGACAAAGACCATCTGCAACAAAGAAACGAGTCATTACTGCTCAACTCATTACTGTTTCAGTTCACTTAAATCCTTCATTATCAACATGCTGATCAGAAACCGAAATGGACCCGGTATATAAATACTACAGCTACAACAGCAGGTCAGATACTAAGAGTTCTGTAGCAAGCAGAATTCACCTCCCGTATTCCCGATTTTTGCACACTATCTAGAGGGCATATATCAGAGGTGTGATGGAATATTCTCCACTTGCCTGGACAGATGCAGATCCAACACTCGAGGACCTGACACCACCCCCGACTTGAATGGAACTCCCAAGTAACAGCAAAACAGTGGCAGCAGTGTGTATCGTTTGTATGTAGTTCCACCAAAGAACCTCCAGTAACACCTACTAAACCCGCTACTTCCTAACATGTAAAGGAACAAGGGTAGTAGATTCACAGGAACACCACCACCAGCAAGTTACCTTCCAAGACACACACCATCCTTTATTTGGAACCATTTTTCTGTTTCCCCCATTGCGGTTAGGTCAAAAACCTCAAAATTCCTTCCTAACAGCACTTTTGGTAGTCCTACCCTTGTTTGCAGTGGTTCAAGGTGGCAGCTCAATACTCATACAGGGCAACAAATTAGGACAACGAATGTTGGCACACAGTCAAGTGGCACCTACATCTATACATCCAGAAAAGAAAAACATGTTTAGGATAGCTAAAATATTCAGCTCAAGTTTACATATTTTATTCTTTAAACACAAGCAAGTATATTTCCTAAGTGGTCTAAGTGAAGTTTGGAATTCCCTTACAAAATCAGAAATTTCTGAAAAGGCTCAGCAGGTCTAGCAGCATCTGTAGAGAGAAATCAGAGTTAATATTTCACATCTGGTGACCCTTCAAAACTGATGGTAGCCAGGGAAAAAAAAAGTTTTTATGCAATAGATGTGGGTGGGGTGGTTAGGAGTAAACAGTAGGTAGAGAAAGAGCATAAACAGAAAGAAGAACCATTGGACAAAGAAATGGCGAATGGTCAGCCTAGGAGAATGAACTACTACTAATGGGCACTAGCGGTAGCCATCAAGAAGTTGTGTAATAGCAGACCATGTGATAACAAGGTCTAATGTGACGTAAGGGCATGGAGAAGGTGCCTAAAGCCCAAAAATCGTTGAACTCAATATTGAGTCCAGAAGGTTAGAGCTTCCATGCAGAAACTGAGGTGCTGTTCTTCTAGCTTGCACTAAGCTTTGCTGGAGCACTGCAGCAAGCATGAGATGAAGATGTTGGCCAGGGATCACAACGGTAGGTTGAAGTGGCAGGCAACTGGAAACTCAGTCTATTTTGTGGACAGAATCTAGGTATTCTGAAAAGTAGTCGCCCAGTCCACGCATTGTTTCTCCAATGCAGAGGGGACAACATTGTGAGCAGTAAATGCAGTTGCTTAGATTGAGTGTAATGCAGGTGAAGGAGGGCTTTATTCAGGCTCTTTGATACAGAGGATGGAGGAATGAAACAGTCAGGTGTTACACTATAGTTGCAGGAGATGATACCATAGACCTGGTGGGTTGAGGAGGGTGGAAGGAGCGGTGTGTATAGGGGAGGGGAATGTATATTTGCTGGTCACATCCCCATGGTGGTGAAAAAATATGACAGCTAATAATCAGCAGAGTGTGGATGCTGGTGGGATGGTAGATGAGGATAAGGGGGACCCTATAGCTGTTGTGGGAGACAAGTGACGGGGTGAGGGCTGAAGTATGAAAGAGGAGTCAGACCCTGCTGAGGGCTCTGTCAACTATGGTGCTGGAGAATCCGGAGTTGAGGAAGAAGGTGGACACTTTAGAGGCCACCTTGCTGAAGCGGACATCAAAACAGATTCAATCGGGTTTGAGAAACTAGGAGAATGGATTTGACTCCTTACAGGAAGCAGGATGAGGATATATAGTCAAGGTAATCGCGGAGGTCGGATGCTTTGTAGTTGATATTGGTGGCCAGCATATGCTCAAAAATGGGAACAGAGATTTGAGAAATGGAAGCAAGTCAGAGATGGACCAGGTGAAGGTGACAGCAGGGTGAAAATTAGAAGCGAAACTGAAATGTTTCCAATTCTAGACAGGAGAGAGAAAAGGCACTGATGATATCATTGCTATACCAGAGAAAAAAAAAGTGGTGGGTGGGTGCTGGATTAGAACCGGAATGTTGAATGTACTGCAGACAGACAGACCTAACTAGAGCTCATGTGAGTACCCATGGCCATCCTCTGACCTGAAGAAAATGAGAGTTAAAAGAGAAGTTGCTCAGGAGGAGACGAGCCCAGTCAGACAGGAGGGTGGTAGTGGATCAGGACTTTTTTCTAGGAAGAAGCGGAGAGCCCAGAGATCATGCTCATGGGAGATAAGCGTGTAAAAGAGATTGTAAATCCGTGGTAAACAGGGAGGTGGCTGGAGCCCGCAAACCAGAAACTGCCAAACTGATGTAAAGCGTTAGAGAATTTGTGGATGTAAGTGGGAAGGATTGGACAAGGGGATTAAAAACAAAATTGATTCAAGGTAGGAAGAGAAAAAAAAAGTGTTGTGTGAGGCAGAAACAATGGATCTACCCAGGTAGTCCTGCTTGTGGATTTTGGGAAGGAAGCAGTTAGGTTGGGTGGGGGTTGCAGGGGGGCTTCTCAATCACTATAATGTAGAGGTCAGTCCACCAGACAACAGCATCACCCTTGTCAGCAGGCTTAATTACAAAGTCAGGGTTAGATCTGAGAGCATGGGCACAGTCAGTTCAAAAGACACAGGAGTGGGTTAAAGGTGTGGACACAAATTCAACACACCACCTTGTTCCCTGGCCAATATCTGTCTGAGATTTCCTGCAGTACTCCTGTGAAGCTCAGTGCAAGCTAGAAGAACACCACTTCATTTTCCGTTTGGGAACTCTACAGCTTTCAGGAATCAATAAAGAGTACAACAATTTTAGGGTTTAAGGCACATTCTTCATGTCCTTACCACATATCAGGTCTTGTATGTAATAGCAGACCATGTATTAACATGGTTATCCATCACTGGTGCCCATTAGTAATTATTCATTCTTCAAGGCTGACTGTTACCCACTCCTTTGTCTGAACAACTGTACCTCTTTCTCTCGGCTCCATCTCCACCCATTGTTTACTCCTAATCAGAACACAACCTGCCAAACAAAAAAAAACCTAAATTTCTGTACAAAATACAACTTTTTCCCAAGCTACCATCAGCTCTGAATGGTCACCTGATCCAAAAAGGTAACTCTCCACAGATGCTAGGCAAAAGTGAGGACTGCAAATGCTGGAGATCAGAGTCAAGATTAGAGTGGTGCTGGAAAAGCACAGGAGGAGGTCAGGCAGCATCCGAGAAGGGAAAGAAAAAAGACGTTTCGGGCAAAAGCCCTTCATCAGGAATATTTCCAACATTTGCAGTTCTTTCAGCTTTTACTTGGCATTCTCTAGTTAGTTATCCAAGGTACAATGCTTACTCAACAGAGTACATAATCTGCAAGCAGCAGATTAACCTCAAGTGTTAAATAACTGATATTTGGGAACTCTCCTCATTTCCAGCTAAGCTAGGAATGCTGCTTTAATGTTTGGTCTTTATCAATCCAATGGTATTCCAAAATTTAATTACATTTAAGCTTATTAATACAAGGAGTCACAGAAAAAAGTATTTGAAGGTATGCATGAGAGAAATTGGTATCTGGCAATTTTTAAAAATATAAATAATTTTAAACAACTTTCTACTACTTTCCTCCACTCTCTATCCACTTCAACTCCTTGGCATAAAGTGTGTAAATTTTTCAAGAAAAAGAAATGAAATTTCAAATTAGATTTACATGCCTGCTTCTCCAGAGAAATTATTCATGTCAAAAGGGATTTATCCAGCAATTGTAAAAGCTATACAGCAATGGCTGATGACATGATACATAATGCATCACTGCAATCTATTACACAAGAACAAAAACTACTTGGTAAGCATCTATCAGCAAATGTGATTATTAGTTTGGGAAAGAGATGGAAAGATCCAGATTTACAGCCATATTAATCAATATGGCATGGCATAGTACCTCCAATACTTTTATGATGTCATAAATTGCGATGAAATGAGTCTACCTCAAAGAAACCCCTACAATTCTTCTGGTTTCCTCCCACGATCCAAAGATGTGCAGGGTAGGTGGATTAGCCATGGGAAATGTAGGGACTGAGGGGAGTTTGGGCATGGTGGTGGTGGTCTGGTAAGATAGTCTCTAGAGGGTCAGTGTGACCCTGATATGCTGAATGGCTGTTTCCACACTGTAGGGATTCTATGATTCCATGATTTTAATTTGGATGAATGAATTTGTATGGTCTGTGCTACTTCTACTTTCCTCCAGTGGAAACAGAGCTTCATATCCTTTCCAAATAAATTTAAGCATCAAATGAAACTTCTCCAGATCAAGTTATGGTCAGTATGGTCTATAAAAAGCATATAAATTTCAGTGTAATTGTCATGATTATTTCCCTGAAGAAAGAAACTGTCAAGTGGATAAGAAACTAGTGAATTACAGTCTTTCTGCAAAAGGTTATTCTAAACTCACTCTTCATTAGGTCCTAGTTCAACCTCTTTTGAGAAATGCTGACAAAATGATTTTGAGCCAGGCCTATTAAAAAAAAACACAGAAAACCACCTAGTTCAGTTGAAAAAATGCCTAGGGCAAAGCTAAAGCAAGAGAATACATATTGTAGCTTATGCGATCTGCACTCTACCTCATGCAATGTTTGCGAGTCTTAGGTCTCACTTTTTTCCTTTCTTTATAGTATCCAATGAGAAAACCCATACTGACTTTATGGTTGACAACAAGTTCAGTAAGGAACCATAAAAGTTCATCTTATCAAATCGTGATTGAACCATTTTAAGCACTCATTTCTATTCATCTTAGTAACCTGCTCCAACCATAGAACCATGGGAGAATTCTGTATTCTTGCAACTTTTATCTCCAGTTCATCCCACACTACTTACATTCTAGCACAGGTAAAACTTCTACAAATTTTTTCAACTCCTGATTTACAAAAAGATGGAAAACAAGTGCTTGCCTGTCTTTTCCTTCAAGGTTGTCTTTGAAACTCCCTTTTACTTCCAAACTTTTAAACATGGCAACTACTACTGAAATTTTTGGTTTGTGCAAAAGCTGTGTTCCATATAGAGGAGTATCTTTTGGACTTGTCTGCCATATTAAAACTGCTATAAAAATAACTTTTACACAAGGTGACTAATGAATGGCTCCTTGACTGGTGATTTTCAGAATACATTAGTATTCAAATCTAAACTATTACAGAAGAGTGCCTCAGCCCACTGTCATGCACAGTTTGGGGATATAACTGACTTTTAACAGGTATCATTATGCATTCTTGAAAGGGAAAACACACGCATGTCAGAATGGAAGATTCTACCAAAGTTTGTTGACCAGTTTGAAGGTGAAAATCTTGGGACAGTTCAACAAGCAATATTCTCTCCACAAGGAAGAGTGGAAGTATGACTGTTTGTCAAATGAGCTCTGCTAAAATGTGTTGAATGCAGCTCAAGTGGAAAGCAGTCCCACCTTCAGTCTAATCCTGCAGAAAAGGGAAGTCCTCCTGATGGGCTACATAAGTTCACATGAACCAATGGATGGCTGGACTGATTCAAAACAGTCAAAGCATATGTTTCTATGTGATAAACCACAAGAGTTAGAGGTAATGATGGTTGTCTACAAAATGGTCTTGCCAATGTCCTGGATGAAAATGCACCAGAAGACATTTTTACCATTATAAAAATCAGACTGTCTCACCATCTTTTATCAGATGGTCAATGTTGGGTTACATAAAAGCTTCTTGGCTTTCCCAACACTTCACACAAATTTGAGAGAGAGGAGGCCAGTGCAATTCCAATTTCAAAACTGCTCCGCAAAACCAAAATTAAAACCAAGTCATACAAGATGATATAGGACACATTAGATAACCAAAAGTATGATCAAAAGTAGATTAAGAATTTAACAACACCTTTCAGCACATTTAAACATCGGAAAACAATTAACAGAAGCATTTGAAAATAACAGCAAGACAGACAAGGATGCATTAGGTCAGATGATAGAGAACGCAAAACAACATTCCAGTAATAGCTGTAAATAAAAAAAAAAGGTAGAAGAGAGGGGAACTTCGCAAAATTACAATCACAAGGAAGTGGTATCAAGCAAACTGACAAGTCTTTGCGTCCACGTGGACTTCATCCTAAGTTATTAGCAGATGTTGCTAATAAAGTAGATTATGAGCAGATGTCAATTTTCAAAAATTCTATAGGTTCAGAAAAGCCTCTGTTGGGCCTGCAAAGCAGCAAGCATGATGCCTCTACTCAAGACACCAAGAAGGCACAAAACAAAAAGCTATAGGCCAGTTTGTTTGACGTGTCATGGATGAAAGAGAAAACTGTCAGAATCTATTATTAGGCATGAGAGCTGCATGCTTAGAAAAATGGGAAAACTCAGTATGGTTTTGTCAAAGGGAAAATCTTAGTCAACTGATTTGAGTTCTGTGAAGGAGTAAAATACATTGGGGATAAAGGGAAGACGATAGATGTACTGTTCTTGGATTTAAAAGACATTTGCTAACGACCAAATCAAAGGTTATTGTGGAAAATAAATGTGGTGCAGGGGGTAACGTATCAGCACGGACAAAAGATTGACCGGCCAGCTGGCAGAATGAATAAACAAACATGTGTAAATGTGCTTTTGATTGGCACGTGATGAATAGAGTCCCACAAGATTCTGTGCTGAGGCTTCAACCTTTTACAATTTACAGCAATGATTTAGATAAGGGTGTGAACGTATGCAAGCCAGTTTCGCATACATGAAAAAGGTACAGAGGTATATTGTGAAGATACAAATAAATTCAGACTGATACAGACAGGTTGAGTGACAAGGCAGATAAAGTATATTAAAGGGAATACATGGTGGTCACTTTGAGGGGAAGAATTAAAAAAAGCAGAGCATTACTTAAATGAAGATTGATCGCAGAATTCTAAGGTGCTCTAGTCCAATAGTCACAAGAAGTTCATATGTAGGTAAAGAACAATCCAGAAGGTCACTGGGATGCTTTCCTCGATTACAAGAGGAATTGAGCATTACAACAAGGTTGTTATGCTTCAGTTATACACGATTTGGTGAGGTCACATCTAATACTCTGTGGAGTTTTGATATCCTTATTAAAGCAAGGATGCACATGCATTGGAGGCAGTTTAGAGGTGACTTACCAGACTGATAGCTAGAATGGGAAGGTGGAGGGTTACGCAAAGGAAATTCTAGAGTTTGAGACCAGAGCAACAGAATGCATAGTGGTGAAGCAACTGAAAATCGGAGACACATAAGAGTGCAAACATCTGAGATCTTTGGAGAGTTCAAATTACAGAGATAAAGGATAAAGGCACTGAGGAATTTGAAAAAGAAAAACTTTTAAAAATGTTAAAGTGTAAATTGCTTACGTTTCTTTGTTCTGGATTCTGCTTCAGAGTATACATCTAACCTACTGAATTTGTTCATTCATTAAGTAGTCAAATCTTCAATACTCAAAAGGCAACACAAAACAATGCTTATGAAAGCTGTACTTTAAGCCTTGGTATTACTGATGCTCAGTTTGGATTCTGCCAGGGCCACCCAGCTCTTGACCTCAATATAGCTTTAGTTTAAACATCACCAAAACAGCTGAACTCCACAGAAAATAAGATTGTCTGCCTTTGACATCAAGCTCACCACCCAGCAACATATTTTCAAGTCTGGATGGCAAGTTGCAATATATTGTTCCACCAGTGTCACAAAGTGTCAAAATGATGAATGATGTATGGTCACATAGATCTTGAAGATACAGTGGAAAAAAAGTGTTTTGTCTCCACAATCTGGCGTCATTGAGTTACAATAAAAAAGGATAAAAACAAAATTACTTAAGAGCTCATCTTCTGTTTGTCTTGGGGTCTCAACCACAGCTGTAAGGCTTCTGCAAAGTGTACTTCAAGAAGTGCCCTGCTCTTGGAACAGCATAGATGACACTGGTGCCCCAGGAAATGCCAACTCTGTTACTGCACCACCAACACTAGGAGTCCCCCTCCCTTTGTATCCGAAGCCAGTTTCCCACCTTGATTAAAATTCAGCCCACACACATTAAATCAAAATTACAAAATCAACAACAGATTCAATAACTTGCTGCACAAGGTGTATACAGTCAAGCTAATCTAGGCTGCATATTTCTTCCATTCAACATCAGCTAACTATTCAGCAAGCATGATGATGATGATCCAGAATGAACCTTGTACATCAAATGAAAAGCACCTAAAGAGAAAGTTAAGTTGATGCTCTGATGAAACTAACCATCTAGAACATCGCATTTTAAAAAGTTTGTGGAACACAGAATTTTGATTTTAAAGTACATATCGCCAAATCTGAATGGCTTAATGACAGCTAACAATCTTTTGATTCCAATACAGCATTTATTCTTTTCAACTAAAATGTACAAGCAACCAGTGACAATTTCTTGAAAGATAAGTTAAGTTTTCATACTGCTGGATCTAACTTTTCAGTTTCAAATTGACTAAATCGAAATTTTCAAACTGTAGACAGAATATGAACAAATTTATAAGTTTGAATCCTCATAACATGAATCTAAAATAGTAACCAAGGCAATTGTTCTCAAAGCTCAATTCTAAAGTAAGCACATGAATCAGACAGTACGATGTGGCATAGCATGATTCCATTCAAGATCATTTCAGATGCAGTTTGCTCCTAATTAAGACTTGTCACAACTAACACCATTAAAAACGTTATGAAAACAGTCCTTAAACTTAAATCTCTGGAAAAACCTGGAAGGTTTTAAACTTTTTGGACATTCACGGAATTCCTTGTAAACAAAGCCAACAGTTTAAATGTGTACTGCTGCTGACTGAAAAAAATCAAAGTGGCTTTGGAGAAAGTGCTAAATAGAGCTTTCAAGGAGATAAGAAATAGGGCTTAGTGACCTGATTACTTGGCTCTGAAAGTATTTGGGGCCCTCTGCCTTGCAACAGTTTCTGGCCTTAGGTCTGTAACAACAGATTCAATGAGCCACTCTAAAGAAGACATTCCTAAGACTGCAGATTTGTCTCTCGAAATTCCAGGCACCTAAAAAGAGTTTGTAAATATCAGTATTTCCACTTAGCTTGTAAAACCTGAATGGGTGGATTGTAGTTCAAGACTTTGGGGACTGAACGAAGTTAATGACAACCAGAACTGGATGTGTAACATCATACACCCGTCAACAATTCAGCTTTGGTCAACAGGAAGTCTATAAGACATGGGAAGTCATTATATGTTATCCTATGTTTCCAAGTCCTTGACACATAGGGGTTGCTTCTTCCACTTTTTGTCTTGAAACCATCAACTCGACAGATACTGGTCTTTTGGTCTTCTGTGCATTTATGAATGCACGTGAGTGTGACTGGAGGGAATACAATTTGATTCTAGATGACAGCTGAGGAGGTTAAACATTTGCTTTAAGTATTGATCATAATGGATTCTTCAGAGTTCATTGAAGGCCATTGGATGTTTCCTTGACTCTGGATGGTACTACAAGAGAGTAATAAAGAAGAAACTTTCCCCATGGTAACGGAATCAACCGTTACATTAAATGGTGTGACTAGTAGAGTGAGGGTATTTGATTATCAGCACATTCTTCAGATTAAAAGACATAACAATTATGGCATTAATTTCTCACTGATACAGCTTTTTGTAAATAAAAAACTCAAGCAGTGATGGCCCAATATTAAACTGCTTTGATCCATCTTCCCAATTCAAATGTTAGGAAGAAACAAGAAAACAGCTCAGTAAAATAATTCCGAGACAAATTATTTCTTCTATAAATTATATTTTGAGCATAACAGAATTCCTTTCCGTGCAGTCTAATGGAAGAACTGCTAATGGATTCTTCCATTCCTAAACTAGGATCACACACAATAAAAAAGTAATATCTGTAAACTACTGTTCACAATGGGAATTGGTGCACATACTATATTGATTTCCGGAAGAGATCTGTTGAGATGCCACCAACCAAAAAAGGTTAATAATGAAAGTAAAAGCGTTTGGTATAGAGGGGAACATATTCTCACGGATAGGAGATTGCCTAGCTAACAGGAAACAACCTTTGACATGAATGGAACATCTTCTGGATGGCAAGATGTAATCAGGACTGGTACTACAGCCTCAACCTTTTACAATTTATACGAAGACTTGCATGAATGGATTGATGGCACAGTTGCCATATTTGCTGACGACAACAAAGATGTCGGAAAAATAAGTTGGGCAGAAGACAGAAATCTACCACAAAGGATTATAGGTAAGTGACTGGATAAGTACCTGAAAAATGGAAAAATGTGAATGTCTTTTTTGCAAGAAACAATAAAAAGGAAACATTACAATAAAAAGGAAAAATGGAGAGATATTGTAGAGCTCAGACATGCAGAAGTGAGAAAGAGTACTAAGGAAACTAATAGGGCTAAAGGCTGAGTGTCTCCAGTCTGATAAGTTGTCTCCCAGAATATTAAAAGGAAGTAGTAACCTTCAAAAAGAATCCTTACTGTCTGAAAAATTCCCAGAGAATTGGATAACTGTCAGTCAATGTGCCACCCTTATTCAAGAAAGGGAAGAGTAAAACAGATAAACATAGGTCAATTAGCATAACCCCTAGCGGGTTTTGAGAATATTTGTAGCTCAGGTTGAGGTTCTGGATGTATGTTTGCTTGCTGAGCTGGAAGGTTCATTTTCAGACATCATTACCATACTAGGTAACACCTTCAGTGAGCCTCCGGACGAAGCATTGCTAATGATTCTTTGTTCTATTTATATGTTTGGGTTGGCGATGTCATTTCATATTCTTTTTCTCAGGGGGTGGTAAGTGGGATCCAAGTCAAGAGTTCCAGTTGGAATGCCATGCTTCTAGGAACTCTGTCTGTTTGGCTTGTACTAGTATGGATGTGTTGTCCCACTCGAAGTGGTGTCCTTCCTTATGTGTATGTAAGGATAAGAGTGAGAGAGGGTCATGTCTTCTTGTGGCTAGTTGATGTTCATGTATCCTGGTGGCTAGTTTTCTGCCTGTTTGTCCAGTGTTGTGGTTGTTACAGTTCTTGCAAGATATTTTGTAAATGACAATGGTTTTGCTTGTTGTCTGTATAGAGTCTTTCAAGTTCATTCACTGCTGTTTTAGTGTGTTGGTGAGTTTGTGGGCTACCATGATGCCAAGAGGCCTGGGTAGTCTGGCAGCCATTTCTGAGAGGTCTTTGATGTAGGGGACAGTGGCTAGGGTTTCGGGATGTGTTTTGTCTGCTTGTTTGGGTTTGTTGCTGAGAAAAACAGCAGACTGTGTTGGGCACCCATTCTTTTTGAATACACTGTATAGGTGATTTTCCTCCGCTCTGCACAGTTCCTCTGTGCTGCAGTGTGCGGTGAACGACAATGACAATGACCACAGTACGCCAATTTCTAGCTGGTGTCCCCTACAAAGGCGTCTCAGAAATGATTGCTAGACTGCAGTGCTTTGTCCGGAGGCTCACTGAAGATGTTACCTAGTATGTTGACGAAACCTACATCCAGAGCATAACATCTGTCACTGGGAGGATATAATAGCAATGATATAGTCAAGCAGAGTCACAACAGTTCCATGAAGGGGATATCATGCTTGATAAATTTATTAGAATTATTTGTGGTAATAAACATGAATTAGGTAAAGGGGAACCAATATTTGGACTTCCAGAAGGCATTTAATAGGGTACTGTACATTAGACTACTTACCCACAAACATGAGCAATATAGCGCGAACAAGCGCCATTCCCAGGATGGCAAACTATAACTAATGGGATGTCACAAACATCAGACTGGGTACACAATGGTTTACAATATACAAAGTTAAAAATCACAACCAGGTTATAGTCCAACAGGTTTAATTGGAAGCAGACTTGCTTTCAGAGCGATGCTCCTTCATCAGGTGATAGTGGCGGGCTCAATCCTAACAGAATTTATAGCAAAAATTTAGTGTGATGTAACTGAAATTATACATTGAAAAACTGATTGTCTGTTAAGCCTTTCATCTGTTAGAATACGGTGATAGTTTCACTTCTTTCATGTGTAAATCAGAAAATTTTTAAACAAGGTTGCATTCTTGGGTTAGCCATTAACAACGGTGATAGCTAGACAATATGTTGAAGATGTTAGCAAAGTTCAGTGATGCTTTTATTGAATGGCAGAATAGGATCAAGGGGCTGGGCAGCTTTCTTCTGGTCCTAATTTTTTTACATTCTTATGAATTAATCCCTTGTGATTTTTATTGTTCATTACTCCTAGACCATCTGATGTTCAGGAAATATACCTGGCTTATGAATGTATTCAAAAGTTTCTTACCTTAGGGAATTGCTTTACAGGAATTAACACTTTTTGAGCCAACTTCATGTTTTTGTTACTGACCACATCCACAAACTTTTCTTCATCACTTCCCTCACCTGCTTCTATTTTGGTTATTTCTGCAAAGGAAAAATCAAATGTGTGATCACTGTAGGCATTTGCTCAAATTTTTAACTGGACACTGAAGTTGTTCAACATCCACTATATACACCAGCAACAAAAGAATACATTGATAAAATGTTCAAGTAAACTTAGAGATTTGGACTAGTTATTTTAAAATCGACCTCTTCAGAAATGCTGTGACACACCTCTGGGTCAAGTGGCATCTTTTGGGCTTAGAGGTAGCAATATTACCACAAAATTGTCAACAACGGACTACCATTTTCAAAATGTGAACTCTAACTGCATTAATTGATCTCTGATGATTGATTTTGAATTGAAAGCTTTCCAACCAATCTGCAAAATATTAATTCAACTTCTAGCAGTTAGCATGTAGCCCCAAGGTCAAACTAGTTCTAATTTTCAGTAGGAATGTCCAGGATAGCAAGGGAGAAGGCAGGCAGTGGCACTAAGTAAATTGTAACAAAAACAAAACTTGGTGTCAAGTAGTGATGGCTAGATTCTCGTGTTGGAGTTGGTCATGGCTTGGCACCAGAGTTGAATACACTTTATTGGTCAATTATCAGGCCTGCATGAATACTGTCCAGGTATTACTGTAATTGGACACAGATTGGATCAGTATTGGAGTATGGTCTGTTCTGATATAATGAAATAGTCCCATTCATGCAATCTTGTGTTTTAAGAAATTTGCACAATAGCCGCCATTTAAACTAATGGGGCCAGAATCACATTATAGCCAATACAGGTTAAGAAAAGTTCACGTTCGATAAATAATGGTCTAAATTCTTCAACTGCGTTAAAGCTAAATCACACTGAAGAAACAGTGAAATTGACTGTATTCACAAAATAGAAATGACCATTTGCAATAAGCAAACTTCTGATATTTCATGAAGGGAAGGGTAATTGATGAAGCACTTGAAGATGTTCAGGCTTAGGACACTATATAGAAGAACTCTTGCAGCAAATTTCCTGGGAATGTTAGAACTGGTATTATGACTCTCTGGGGTAGTAGGAGTTAAGTCAAGCCACATTATTCCCAGCAAACGTTAAAGTTTTTTTTTTAAAGTATACACAATGCCCCAGTTTTCTCTATTGCAAAAGAAACTTTATTCACGAAAAGAAATATTTGGTACCTATACAGTTAGAGCCGTTCATATCTATACTTTCAACTTAACTTGTTCTAAGTCTTTGACTCTCACCATTCTGTTTGTAGTCAACCTCTTGGAATTTATAGTTAAAAAGCACAACACCAGGTTATAGTGCAACAGGTTGATTTGGAAGCACTAGCTTTCAGAGCACTGCTCCATCATCAGGTGGTTGTGGAGTATAAACTGTGTCTTATGATCTTATGTCTTACGATCTTATACTCCACAACCACCTGAAGGAGAAGCGCTCTGAAAGCTAGTACTTCTAAATAAACCTGTTGGATGAAAACTTGGTGTTGTGTGATTTTTAAAGTTTGTACACCTCAGTCCAACACCAGCATCTCCAAATCTTGGCATTGAGCTGGGGTGTCAACTGTGCCCAATTATTGAATAAACCCCCATATTCTTTGGTAGAAGGACCTTACATGGTTGTCCTTCCCCACTGCACCTTGGTGGCAGCTGCCCCAAGCTTCAGCAAATCCTTCAGCGTATAGTCCTGGGCCTTGGAATGTGCCAGTTTGCAATACTTGGTCGGGGTCAACTCCTTCAACTGGAAGGCCAACAGATTTTAGGCACACCAAAAGAGAATCTTTCACTGAGTTGATGGTATTTCAGGTACAGTTATGTTTGTCTCGGTGTGTGTACTGGGGAACAGGCCGTAGGGCACGACGTCCCATGTCACAGAGCTGCTTGGGCCAAATCTCGACAAAGACTACTGCATTCCCCTCCAAAGGGGTATTACAGAAGGAGTGTGACAGTATTGTCGCCTCCACAGTGCTTCGAGGGCAGTGTGCAGTGGGGCAGAGACTCCGGGCATGCATGAAAGATCTCAGGCAGTGCCCTTCTTACCAAGTGATGTCTTGGTGCTTGTTTGAAAGTTCTGGTGATTAGGCATTCTACCAAATGGCTCTGACAGTTTGCTCAGGGAACTGGTCCACAGGATCCACCCTCTCCTTTTCACATAGGGTCTCAAGAATGCTACATGCTGATCACTTCCTAATGGAAGTATGGTCAAAAGTGGTTTCCTTTGCAAATTTCTCCACAAAAGGATGGTTGTTACGAAACGGTCCAACTACTTGGAGCACTCCGCAACAGTGAGGCCAGGCCCATACTTTGCAACACCAGGGACAAGTAGGACCTCAGTATGTCGTGACACTTGGTGTTTGTGTACCAGGATCTAAACACCACTTGGTGCAGCCCCACACAAATGTGGCCATCAGTGTGAGGGAAGCATTGGGTGTATTTTCTCCCCCTTTGAAGATGGGCCACGTCTGAAGGAGCACCAGGTACAATCTCCACCTGAAGTGAAAGATGACCAGAGGGACTGCAATGGTACAGGTTCAGGAAGTACCCTACCCACAGTACCTCACATGTGATGACCATATTTTTCTGCTGTGGAGAGTGACCGGTGCTGCCCAATTTCTGCCTCACCTTTGGGACATGCTCCTCCCAAAACTTGGCACATGCCCCAGTCCCTTCGAACCAAATACCCAGCACCTTCAAGTGGCCTGTCCTGACTGAAGGGGGTAAAGTATTGGTCTGTCCAGTTTCTAGAAGAGCACAGCTTCACTCTTGCCTCAACTTACTTTGGCCGCCGAGCCCCATTCAAACTGGTGAACTGAATGGATCAGAGTAGAAAATGGAGACGTCATCCATGTACAAGGAGGCCTTAACCAATAGGACAGTGTGGTGCTGGAAAAGCACAAAAGTACAGCAGTATCTCAGATGCTGCCTGACTGGCTGTGATTCTACATCACCACATTCTTGACTCTGATCTCCAGCATCTGCAGTCCTCACTTTCTCCTAGTTGATCTAAACCTCCAGGCCCCACTGTCAGGAGTAGGCACCTCTCTCAGGCTCGCATCCTTCCTGATGGACTCAGCAAATGGCTCTATAAACACACAAAGCAGGAGAGAGTGGGCAGAGATTAGAGTGGTGCTGGAAGAGAACAGGTTAGGCAGCATTCAAGAAGCAGGAAGAGTGATGTTTTGGGCAAAAGTCCTTCAGCAGGATTCCTGAAGGGCTTTTGCCTGAAACGTCAGTCTTCTTGCTTCTCAGATGCTGCCTGACCTGCTGCGCTTTTCCAGCACCACTCTAATCTTAACTCTAAGTCTCCAGCATCTGCAGTACCCACTTCTGCATAGGAGAGATTGGGCAGCCTGCCGGACTCCATCTCTGATTGAAAAGCTTCCCGATTCCCACCTATTAATGGAAACTGCACTAACAATGCTGGTATAGAGCAGTCAAATCCAACTGCAAATTCCCACCCTAAAGCCCATTTTGGAGAGACTCTCTCTCATGTATGTTTGTGACAAAGGCTTTCTTCGGTTTCAGGCTAATGAGGCAAGTGTCCATCCCCTGTCCTGCATGTAGGTGATTATATCAGAGAAGCTCGAGACTCAGCAATCTTCCTGCCAGATCAGGCTGGATCACTGATCTCGGGGCAGATCTGACCTCGGTTGGTAATGACCTTTGGATTACAAAATCTTGTCAGCAAGATTGGTCACAGATTTCTGACATTTTCCCTCTCTCCCTTCCACTTGTACATGAGCGTGATGATATCTTTCCTCATGGATTAGCTCATGGTACCTGCCAAGAGAATACGGTCATACACCTCCAGCAGATCTTGGCCGATCTAGTTCCGTAGAGCAGAACACAACTTGACCGGTAAGTCATTCCTTCCAGGACTTTATTTAAAACAAAAAAGGACTCTAGGGCCTTAGTTAACTTGTCCAGAGATAGCAACTGGTCCAGCTTCTCCCATGTGTGACAGTGTGGCCAAGTTGTTCCTGTCCTCTGTCAGTGGTCTGTGTGTCATACAGTCTGGCACAAAGATTTGCTGATCCTCATGTCAGACTGAGATGTTAGCTATCTTCTCCCTTTATGATACCGAGCACAGACATCACCTTGTGCTCATGTATCTTTTTTCCCAAGAAGGTATACATCTCATCCTGCTCCACAGAGCAGACCCTGGACTGGAAGATTATCTTGGAGGCCTCAGAGGCAAAGATTAAGGATTGTTGGCCCTTAACCTCCTGGAGGTCTCCATGACATTGACCCCCATTGTCTGCCGCAGGAGTAGGTTTTACATACTTCTGAAGTTTGGACAGTTTTCCCTGCCTCTCTCTCACCTTCTGCACACCTTTGGAGGATAAAGAACCTCTTGATCCTCCCTTTGACTGGTTTCCCACCAGTCCGCTGGAGACTCAAACAGGGGCTTCTCCAACCTACATAACATCTTTTGAGCTCCTCAATGTTTTCTGGGGTCAACAATTTCACATTCAGCTTCTACAGTTCCTTTGCCAGCCCACTGGACATTGTGTAGGTGACAGTCAGCCAGAGACAGTGGCTCAACGTTGGTGGATCTGACAGAACACTAAGAACACAAAACAGGAAATCTATCCTTGAGCTGATCTGCCTGGTTGCGACCAGGCAGGTGTATCTACGATGCGCTTCATGTACAGGCGTGCTGAAGACAACGTGTAGCTTGGCATCTTTGACAGTTTCCATCAGGACTCTGGACATTGCGTCCAGTTTTCTGTTCCTGAACCGAATCATACGTTTGTATCAATGATACATTTGAAGTCTCTGGCCAGAATGACCGGACTGGATGTAGCCAACAACAGTGGAAGCTGCTGCAGGACAGGCAAATGTTCACTCTTTCCAGCTAGGGCATATACATTAATTAGTCTCAGAGGAGCATTTTTGTAGCTAATGTTTACTACAAGGAGGCACCTACCCACTACCCCTTTCAGGCCAAGTTTGGTAGAATGCAGAAATCAGGTTTCGGTACTAAATGTTGGTACAGATATACAATCCTGTATCCAAAATCTCAAAATTCAAAACGTTCCAAAATCTGAAGTCTTGCTTCTCCATAAGTTTGTTTGGCATGCAAACAGTTAAACCAACTCCACACCCACTCGACCCATGTCACGCAGATGTGACATGGTAGCGTGGCCCAGCACTGGCAGGCTTCAATTCTGTCTCAGCGGTCGTGGTACTCAGAGGCGTTTGCTGTTAGGTAATTTTTTTTATTTCATCGTGAAACTGTCACCTATTCAGAAATCCGAAAAATTCCAAATTCCAAAACCACCTGGCACCAAGGGCGTCAGATAAAGGATTGTGTACCTGTTCCATTTAACATGTAGGATATTTGAATGAATTTGAAATGGACATTAGCAAACATGTAATCATATGAAATATTTAACCTGATTTACTGTTTCCATTAATTCTGCGTAGTACATTAGGTGTTTGATTTTGGGGGGGGGGGGGGGGGGGAAGAACAGGTGAAAATGCTATTCGTAATTTTCAGTGCGATTGGTTAACCAATGAAATTATCGAGGAGAAAGTGAGGTCTGCAGATGCTGGAGATCAAAGTTGAAACTTTATTGCTGGAACAGCACAGCAGGTCAGGCAGCA